>NC_053023.1:395350242-395595230 GCF_003073215.2 Triticum urartu | reverse complement strand
AAGATAACAGGACTATCATGTGTGGGTGCAATAGCAACAATGTCATTCTTAACATAAGGAACTATAGCAAGTTCATCTCCATATGCATAATTCATATTGGCATCTTGGACACAAGCATACCAAGCATCAAGTTCATCAAAAAGGGATATTTCAAAAGAATCCAAGGGATCATAGCTATTATCATGGCATTCATCCTTCGGTAAGAGCGAAGGTAAATTAAACAATGTATGAGTTGAAGAGTTACTCTCATTAGAAGGTGGGCATGGGTGATCAATCCGCTCTTCCTCCTTTTTTCTTTGCTCTCCTAATCATCTTTTTCATCCAATGAGCTCATAGTTTCATCAATTCCTTCTTCCATAGACTCCTGCAAAATATTAGTCTCTTCTTGGACAACAGAGACTTACTCAATAAATTCATCAATATCAGAATTGTATTTATAACTATCATATAAATATTTAAGGATGGCAAAATTTTCAGGTCTATAAACATCATCATCAAAAGCTTCATACTTTTCAAACAAAGATTCAATTTCATAAGCACCCTTAAAAGCAACAAATTCTTCAATTCGTTCCACATCATAATAATCATATATACCATTAGCATAAGAAGCCAAAGTTTCATTATCATTAAATTTGCATGAAAAGGGAAGGTGTGGAGCATTCATCCTAGAGCAACAAGTAAAATCATATCTCAAGCATAAATCCCGAGCATACCAATGCAACATATAAATTTGATCCCATAAAAGTTTCCCTTTTTTTGTCAAGCGACAATCCCTAAAGTATTCATGTTGATCCAATGTTACTCCCATTATATAGTTGAATGGGGTTTTCTCGGGATAATCAAAGCAGTGCATAATATCTTTCACATAACAAGCATCGAGGGTTTTAGGAGGTTCCCCATCTCCATGAGTAATAGCTACAACTAATTTTTTTGGTGTTTCGTGTTCCATATCCATAACCAAAGATAGAGAACAACTTAGAACAGGAAATAAAAAGTACTTGGTGATAAAGCAAACAAGCACACACGAGAATATTCACCCCACGGTATTGCTCCCCGGCAACGGCGCCAGAAAAAGTTCTTGATAACCCAAGTATAGGGGATCATTTGTAGCTTTCTTCGATAAATAAGAGTGTCGAACCCAACGAGGAGCTAAAGGTAGAACAAATATTCCCTCAAGTTCTATCGACCACCGATACAACTCTACGCACACTTGACGTTTGCCTTATCGGAAACAAGTATGAAACTATTTTTTAGGTGTGATGCTAGAACTACTTTTCAAGAATAAAACTAGAAGTACTTTGCAAGATAATAAAATTTAGGTGTTTAGTAAAAGGGTTTGTGTCAAAAAGAAAGTTATTTGTCCCTGGGAAATCGATAACAAGTACCGGTAATCATTCTTGTAATTTTACATGAGGGAGAGGCATGAGCTAACATACTTTCTCTACTTGGATCATATGCACTTATGATTGGAACTCTATCAAGCATCCACAACTACTAAAGATCATTAAGGTCGTGAAACCCAACCATAACATTAAGTATCAAGTCCTCTTTATCCCATACGCCATAGCCCACCTACTCGGGTTTAAGCTTTTGTCACTCTCGCAACCCACCATGAGCGAACCATGAACATATTGCAACACCCTACATCGGGGGCCCCCTCACGTTTGCGCAAGAATAGTGGGAATGGTAGGACAACACTATAAATAAAATATACAATCATACCAACCAAGATCACGATTAACCCACAGGATAAAACGGATCTACTCAAACATCACAGGATAACCATAGATCATTGGGAAATAATATATGGAGTTGAGCACCATGTTTAAGTAGAGATTACAACGGGGAGAATAGGTGTTACACCATTGAATAGAGGGGAAGAAAGTTGGTGTTGACGGTAGCAAGATTGTTGATGTAGATCGCCGTCCCGATCGTTGCCCCGGCGGCACTCTGGTGCCACCGGAAGCGAGGGGGAGAGAGCCCCCCTTCTTCTTCTTCCTTGGCCTCCCCCTAGATGGGAGGAGAGTTACCCCTCTGGTCCATGGCCTCCATGGCGGCGGAGGGGCAGGAGCCCCTCCGAGATTGGATCTCCCTCTGTGTTCTCTTCTGTTTCACGTTCCCCGGATCTGGCCAAAAAGCGTTTCCTATATTCCGGGAGATCCGTAACTCCGATTGCGCTGAGATTTTAACACAATTTTTTTCTGGATATAAGCTTCCTTGCGCCCGAAGTAGAGCTCCAACCAACGTTCGAGGAGGGCACAACCCACCACCACGCGCCAGGGGCCTCTGGTGCGCCATGGTGTCTTGTGGGCTGTGTGGGCCTCCGTTTGCGGTGATTCCAACTCCCCCAAATCACATATATCCCAAAATAATTCTCCGTAAAATTTTATTGCATTTGGACTTCGTTTGATATGGATACTCTGCAATACAAAAAACATGTAGAAAACATGAACTGGCACTCGGCACTGGATCAATAGGTTAGTCCAATAAACCATAGAAAATGTTGCCAAAAGTATGTAAAAGTTGTATAACATTGGCATGAAACAATCAAAAATTATAGATACGACGGAGACGTATCACTGCTCTGGGCAGCGGTAGTACCACTTATAAGCCATGCTTCTGCTTATAAGCGGTACTTCCACTGTTCCAGTACCGTGTGTACTACCGCTTATTTTTGGTCTTCCATTATCTTTTCGGGCTCACCGGTAGTTGAGCGGTAGTAGGGCGGTAGTATCGCTTGCGGTACTTCCACCCCTACCACCGCCCTGGCTGTTACTCGATAAGTGATAGTAGCGCGACAGTAAGAGTGGTAGTACCTCTTGTAAGCGGTACTATGTAACATCCCAAAATTCTAAATTTTAGAATGTTATATTAGATAGGTAGTTTTGATTTGTTTGCTTGATTGTGGTGTGGTTGCTTGTGTGAAATTGAGTGAAATTTGAAACTTTTTGAAAGTTAAATGAGAGAGAATAAAAGGACTTTCCCAAACTTTCATTTTTGCTTTTGGATCCATGAATTCAAATTCATTTCACCACAAAACCCTCGAGAGAAGATGACATGACTTCTTCCAGTTAATTAAATGAAAAGGGTTGTTGAAAATATTTGAATTTCATTTGAAAATATTTCAAATTCAGAAACTTTAAGCAACTCAATGATTTTCACAAGAGAAGATAAAATGACTTCTTCAAAACATATGAAATATGAGCTGGGAGTTTAAAAGAATCAAATTGAAAGTCCATTTGACATTATTTTCAATTTGGAGTTATTTGGTTTTTAAACAAATTATTTTTCTCCAAAAATAAAATATATGGAAAATAGGGTTACATGATTCCCTGCAATAGAAAAATGGAGAGAAATAAATTTGAACTAATTTTTGTATATTTAAAATGATTTTTATTTGGTTTTATTGAACCAGTAGCACTCTTTGCTTTATTTAAATTTTTGTGGATTTTATTTGATGCTAGAAAAATGTTCATGTTTTAGAAAATCTTTTTCTGAATTTTTTTGATACATAATATGCCTTTATATAATTTTTATTATTTGTTGTTTATTACTGTTTTGACTGTAAAATTGTTTAAGAAAGAAAATAGCGCGTCCTGGGACTAGCCAGCCGGCCCGACTGGCCTTATGGCCCAAGGCCTGGCCACCAGCCGTGCGAGCGCCGAAGTGCGATGCCTCGGTCGCCCGTTCCCTCCCTCTCTTCCCCGCGGACGCCGACGGGCGGGCCCCGCATTTTCTTCCTCCTCTTGCAAGGCAGCAGGAGACCTCCTCCTATACGCCATCACCGGCCGACGCCGAGTCTGCTCTCGACTCTCCTTTGTTCTTTGGCCCCTCCTCCAAGCAAAATCCCCCGTATATATACCCCACGCCATCGACCGATTCTGCCCAAAAGCCCTCTCCAAGAACCCCACACCTCGTCGCAATCGCTCGCTGGAGCAGAACACTACCGCCGCGCCATTGCCGCCACGCCACCTCCCCTAGCCACTCCCGTGCCTCACCGTCACCGTTATCATCTTCGTCGTCGTCTTCTCCACTTCTGGAGATCTTCCCTGAGCTCGCCGGCGCCCGGAGCCGTTGCTCGCGTCACCACCGACGACCACCGATGCCGTCGGGCTTGCCTCGCTCGAGTCCGTCGTCCCAGAGCTCACTGCCAACCACCATCGTGAACCCCGTCGTCTTCCACATCACCTGGGAGTCTTCCCCGTAGACGAGGACCACCGGAGGCCTCGCCCGCGTCGAACCCAAGCCACCATCGCCATCGACGACCTCGCCGGAGTTCACCTCCACCGCGGTGAGCACCGAAGCCACTCTCCTCCTTTAGATCATGGATGAATGTTGTAGATTAGATTGCGTGTATTTTTCTTTTCTTTTCGAAACGTTTTGTTTTATTTATCGAACACTCGTTGTTTAGCCTCTGTAAGCGAACGTTGTCATCTAGTAAGCTTCTGTAGTGGACGTTCGTCCGTTAGCTTGCTGTCACGTGGCCAGGGACCTAGTTGCAAATAAGTTTTCTTAAAGTTTAGCCCCTGGTTTTCAAACCCTCACAACTCTTGAACCGTTTATCGAAATCTAACAAAACCAACGCTCACTTCTTCGTTATGATCTCCTCTATCTAGTAAAACAACTTAAACATGTTTTCGAAACTTTAAAATTTGATTTTAAACAGATTTGAATTCAAACTTCTTTTGTTCATAACTCGAGGTTTATAACTCCGATTCAGTTGATTATTTTTGCAAATCGAAGCTCTTGACATATACTTTCTGATAAGCCCAAATTCACTTAATTTTGGTACTGTTAGAAATTGTTTTCTGTTGCAAGAGTTAATTGTTTGTTTTCGAAGTTTCCAAAGATTTTTTCTTCCTTTCTTTTGCATGAGTGCTTATGTATGCAATTGCTTGCTTACGATAGATTGACCGGAGTGTGACGAGTAGAACTACCAGGAGTTATGAGTGTGAATCATCTTCATCAACAGTACAAGGCAAGTTCACACTTTGATCATACTTTTCATACCTAGTTTTTATGCACTAGTTTCAACGCTCAAACATTGCATGAGTAGGATTTGATAACATGTGGGCATTTGGGAAGTAGTTGATGAGGTAGGAACCTCTTGTCTTGTATCAAACCCAGGGTTTATCCGTTATGCTTATACTACTTTGCAATGCTCGTAGACGTGGTTTGGTTCGTGCGACTCATGAAAGATGTGAGAGATTTTAACTAAGGGAAACTTAAGGTGGTTGCTTTAATACACATCTGGGTGGATTGGTTGGGGCACCCTGGGGATACCAGTGGCTTGCCCGGACACCTAGAGAATCCATTGTTGTCCTAGGAGATCCCGGGGTATCCGTGTGATCATCCGATTGGAATGCCACCCAGGCTCAAAGGGATCATAAGATTATTCGTGCTGGAACTTCCGTGTGCAGCCAAAAGCCATTATGGGCTCTGGCATAGTCGAGTATGTTGTGTGACCTCTTAAAGTGGTAGACTAGCAGATGTAGGGGATGTAGGTGGTACGGCCTACCCATCATAAAGAGTTAATGCTTCTGAAAGACTGTGTCCCGGTTATCCGTTTCTCAAACATCATGTAGTGGGAGAAATTCAACGGAGGAGATCGAGTCTTGTGGGGAAAAGAGCGCAAACCTCTGCAGAGTCTACAAACTAATCATGATTACCTGTGTCCCCGATTATGGACATCTTGAGTATCTGGTACTTGAACTATTATGTTGATCTCATCACTCTATCTAATTAATAATTTATTGGGTTATTAATGTTAATTTGGGATTGAGTTGGGGTTACCATTTGTCGGTGTACAAAGGTAGGGGTCCTATTTTGTACCCCTTTACTCGTGCACGGGCAGTTAGAGCCGCGCCTACGGCCACACTTAGCGGTGCAGAGGAAGGGAGCGAAGTCGCAAGGCTACAAGAGCTGTGCTCAAAGCCAGAGACACGAAGAGCAGAGGGGCGAGGTGAACTCCCCTGGCAAGGCCCTTGCCGGGGCGGCCTTCGCAGCCCAGGCAAGAACCTTGCCGGGGCAACTTGCCCAACGCCAGCAGGGCTGCCACCCTTGAGCCTAAGAGTTCCGACGCCCTCAACCACATTGGAACCAAAGCTCGAGAGGCCCCTCCATGGTGGCATGCAGATCTTTGTGAAGACCAAGAACGTAAAAGACTAGATGAGAATCAGAACACGAAGATCCTTGGCAAGATCCTTGGCAAGGATACCCACGAGACCACCCGGCAAGACCCTTGCTAGGGATGCCCACGACGCCGCGGCAAGACCCTTGCCGGGCCCTGGAAAGACTCTTGCTGAAGACATCCACGGGGTCGCACCCAGGCCCACACCTGCCAAGACTCCACCGCCATTCCCAAATAGCTGCTAGCCCACCAACTAGGCTAGCACCTGCGTGGCAACGTGCGGCCTCCAGGCCAACTCAGCAACCACCTGTGTGGTGGCATGCAGATCTTCGTGAGGACTCTGGCACCACGCCAACTCAGCAGCCAACCAGCCAACATGGCACTATACACCTCGTCAGTTCGGACGCGCGTCGAAGCCAGGCGAGGCGGCGACAGCTAGGACAAGCTTCCTTGCTGTGACGCCCCTGATTCAATCGTACACTAATCATACACACAAACGTGTACGATCAAGATCAGGGACTCACGAGAAGATATCACAACACAACTCTACAAATAAAATAAGTCATACAAGCATCATGTTACAAGCCAGGGGCCTCGAAAGCTCGAATACAAGCGCTCGATCATAGACGAGTCAGCGGAAGCAACAATATCTGAGTACAGACATAAGTTGAACAAGTTTGCCTTAAGAAGGCTAGCACAAACTGGGATACAGATCGAAAGAGGTGCAGGCCTCCTGCCTGGGATCCTCCTAAACTACTCCTGGTCGTCGTCAGCGGGCTGCACGTAGTAGTATGCACCTCCCGAGTAGTAGTAGTCGTCGTCGACGGTGGTGTCTGGCTCCTGGGCTCCAACGTCTGGTTGCAGCAATTTGGTATAAAAAGGGGGAAAAGAGGGAGCAAAGCAACCGCGAGTACTCATCCAAAGTACTTGCAAGCAAGGAGCTACACTACATATGTATGCATTGGTATCAAATGGAATAAGGGTATCATATGTGGACTGAACTGTAGAATGCCGGAATAAGAGGGGGATAGCTAGTACTATCGAAGACTACGCTTCTGGTAACCTCCATCTTGCAACATGTAGAAGAGAGCAGGAGGTAAGTCCACCAAGTAGCATTGTGTAGCATAAGCCTAACCGATGATCCTCCCCTCGTCGCCCTGTGAGAGAGCGACCACCGGTTGTATCTGGCACTTGGAAGGGTGTATTTTATTAAGTATCCGGTTCTAGTTGTCATAAGGTCAAGGTACAACTCTAGGTCGTCCTTTTACCGAGGGACACGACTATTCGAATAGATCAACTTCCCAGCAGGGGTGCACCACATTTCCCAACACGCTCGATCCCCTTTGTCCGGACACACTTTTCTAGGTCATGCCCGGCGTCGGAAGATCAACACGTCGCAGCCATACCTAGGCACAACAGAGAGGTCAGCATGCCGGTCTAAATCCTATGGCGCAGGGGTCTGGGCCCATCGCCCATTGCACACTTGCACGTTGCGTACGCGGCCGGAAGCAGAACTAGCCCCCTTAATACAAGAGCAGGCTTACGGTCCAATTCGGCGCGTGCGCTCAGTCGCTGACATCGCAAAGGCTTCGGCTGATACCACGACGTCGAGTGCCCATAACTATCCCCGCGTTGATGGTTAGTGCGTATAGGCCAGTGGCCAGACTCAGATCAAATACCAAGATCTCGTTAAATGTGTTATCTTGAAATAACCGCGAACGCCGACCAGGGCCAGGCCCACCTCTCTCCTAGGTGGTCTCAACCTGCCTTGTCGCTCTGCCACAAAGTTACAGTCGGGGACCGTGAGGAACCCAGGCCCACCTCTACCGGGATGGAGCCACCTGTCCTTCCAGCCCCCTCATCAGAATCACTTGTGGGTACTCAACGAGCTGACCCGACTTCAGTCACCACATGTATCATATATTATGTATAAGTATATACCCGTGACCACCTCCCAAGTGATCACGGCCCGATAATATAGCATGGCAAACAGACAAGAATGTAGGGCCACTGATGATGATCTAGCATCCTATACTAAGCATTTAGGATTGGAGGTAAGGTATCATCAGTTGTAGCAAAAATGACAGGCTATGCATCAGAATAGGATAAACGGAAAGCAGTAACATGCTACACTACTCTAATGCAAGCAGTATAGAGGAGAGTAGGCGATATCTGGTGATCAAGGGGGGGGGGGGCTTGCCTGGTTTCTCTGGCAAGAGAGAGAGAGGGGTCGTCAACACCGTAGTCGTACTGGGTAGCAGCGGCATCGGTCTCGTAGTCTATCGGAGAGAAGAGGGGGAAGAAACAATGAATATAATGGAAACAGATGCATAACAATGCATCACAAGATAAGTGGCGGTGCTAGGGGTGCCCTAATGCGGTATGAGGTGGTACAGGTGAAGGGGGGAAACATCCGAGAAAATATCCCCGGTGTTTCGCGTTTTCGGACAGACGAATTGGAAGGGGAAAGTTGCGTGTTCGCTATGCTAGGGATGCTGGCGAACAAACGGGCTGCGTATCCAAATTCGTCTCGTCGTTCTGAGCAACTTTCATGTACAAAGTTTTATGATCCGAGCTACGGTTTATTTTATATTAATTTTAAAAGAATTAAATCATTTTTAGGATTTATTTAATTATTTTAAATCAACATTATCCAGAATAGTGTTTGCTGACGTCATCATGACGTCGGCATGAAGTCAGCAGTCAACAGGGGGTTGACTGGGTCAAACTAACGTGTGGGTCCCACATGTCATTGACTGTTTAGTCTAATTAGGGTTTAACTAATCTAATTACTATTTAGTTAATTAACACTAGTTAATTAGGTTAATTAAACATTAATTAATTAATTAATTGATATATTATTATTATTAATTCTCTTTTTTAAAACATTCTGGGGTCGGGCCCCTCATGTCATTGGCCCTAGGGGGCTGATGTGGGTTAGCGGGTGCCGGGTGCCAGGGGGAAAACGGGCGCAGGCGCCTGTGGAGGCCGAACCCCCCTAGGCGCAGGGCATGGCCGACCACGGCGAGGCAGGCCGGCGAAGGGGAGGTGGAGCGAGGCGAGGGGGACCGAAGCGGGGCGGTGGGCGAGCAGCGGGGCCGCACGAGGCCGTGGCGGAACAGGCACGGCTTCGGCGAGGCCACGGGCGGGTGCCATGCGGAGAAGTGGCGGTGCAGCCGTACGAGCAACGGCGAGTGCGGGAAGGCCGAGCGGTGGCCGGAGACGGCGTAGCAGTGACAGAGCTAGGCAGGGGCGGCATCATGTGCATGCGCACATGGTGGGGTTAGCAGCAGTAGCAGGCAGAGCCGCGCGTCGCGCGGCTTGCGGCGGCGAGCTAGGCGGGCAATAGCGGGGGGGGGGGGGGGGGGGGGGGGGCGGCAGGACTGAGCGGGGCAGGCGCGGGGCGTGCAAGGGGCTGCGGGTGTGCGCGATGGCGCGCCGGGTGGGGCAAGGCCGCGGTGAGCGCGTACGGGGCGACGGCCAGGGGTGCTGGGGCACGCGGTGACGGCGGCGTGTGCGCACAGAGGAGGAAGGAAGGAAGAGGGAGGCAGGTGTGGTGCTCACGGCGGGGGTGTAGGGAAAAGGCAGCGGGCGCGGGGTCGGCCGGTGAGGACGAGACCGGGACGGGGCGGCGCTGGCATGGTCGATGGCGGCAGGGGCGGACTCGGGCGGCGAGGTGGTGTAGAGGACGGCGAGGAGCCGAGGACGGGTCGTCGAGCAGCAACGCAGGGCGATGGCGCTGCGCGAGGGAGAGGAGGGCGAGGAGGCAACGACGACGGTGATTCGGGGCGATGTCGTCGGGGTCGGGGGCGTGGTCGCCTTGATCCCGACCTGGATCGAGGGAGTGAGGAGAGAGTGGGGGGAGTGGGGATCGAGTAGTGGGGGTAGTGGGCTAGGTCACGGTTAGGGTTGGGGGTTATACAGGGGGGCGGCTGGGCCAGCCTTGGCGGCCTGATGGCCTGCTGGGCTGCGGCCCAGTTGGGGCCGGGGGTTCCTGTTGTTTTTTTATATATCTTTTTTATTTGTTCTTTATTTTAGTTTCTTTTAATTATACTTTTTACTTAATATTAAAATGAACCCTAAAATAGTAATAGCACGAAACCCACTGCCCCAAAATGTTTTACCCCAAAACAATTTAGTTTAGAATTTTATTAATTATGAAAGCCTTTAAATATCGGTTTTTGCTACTGTTTTATTCACCTTAGAGTATTTAAACAATTTTTTAAAAGTGGGCTTTCTTTTGCACAATTACCTATGCATTATTTGGCACAACCCGAACATTTTAGTTTTAAAGTTTGAAAACTTTTATTGTTTGACTTAGATTTTGAATACGAATTTGAATCAGTTTCGAAGCAAGGTGAGTTTATCAACAGTAACCGAGGTGATGTGGCATCATTAGCAGGGAATTACTATAGCTTAATTATCCGGGTGTCACAAATCTCCTCCACTACAAGAAATCTGATCTCGAGATTTAAGAGGTAGTGCACGGGGGAAAGGTCTGGTTACGATATTCTAACGGATCTTCTCGGTCTTGGCCGCTCTTATCGAAGAAGCTAACCCCTTTCTTTGATGTCTTCATTTCTCCGCTTCGGGTCATCCTGATGAAGTAGGCATCCTTTCTTCAGAAATTTCATCGTACTTACGAAAGGACAAGGGGTAACTTCGGAAGGACGGGCCTTACAAGGTTGACTATCTGGCGGATAACTCAGGGAATGTGGTAGAAAGTAACTCTCGAATAGATACGTAAGAAAATATCGAGAGTAAAGTAAGAAGGTACCATGAGAAGTTTCCAATGGGCAGGCAATCGTTGGATGGCCTAATCAGAAGGTGAAGGGGTTCAGAGCAAAGAGAATAAGTATTGCGTCAGATACCAGAATAGATCACTTGGCAGGTGGCCCGTGAATTACATAAGAAGTCAAGTGCGAGGAATAAGTTTGACAACAGGGTGTACAGGAGAGTCAGGTTTTGATCTTGGGACCTGTGGGTTATGGGCCCACCATGTGGGTTAAAAGTAGGAAGAGCGAGGATGTCTTGCATGACCATGTAAGCAAGGTAGGTCAGAGGATAGCCTATCAGTTATGTTGGCAAAAACAACAGTACCAAGGGCGAGGGACGAAGAGAACCATTTTCCTGCTCGTTGAACGAGGCAGACCAATAGGAAAAGTTCTCGTCCATCGGTGGTTACCGAAATGTCATCAACAATAGTAACAGGTTCTTGCTGACAGAATTGTACACCGAGGTGTTTACATAAGCAGGAGAATATTGCTGCTGAGATCATATAGATCACAAGAAAGGTTCAAACAAACAATGGAAAGTAAAATATGATTATCATATTAAACAGAACAATGGAAAGGAAAATGTGTTAAAACAAATATTTCAGGTGTATATCCTTCCCAAGGACAATTAGAGCATGATATCCATGACAAGATATAATGTAGAAAACCCTTTAGGTAAGGGGAGAAAAATTTTATGACATTAACCATACAACGATGTTTGGACAATAGAGCAAGAAACATTTAGCACTGGGCTTCAAATGTTCTTGTTGAAAATCAGAGTACCACCGACATGCTTCGAGATAGCATTGCATGGTCTTCAATCAAAGGTCAGACTCTGGATACACGAAGGGATTCATCATTAAGCCAAGGAGAGGATGAGGAGGTGGCTGATGGACTCAGTGATAATTCAACGAGGTATCCAAAAAGATGGATTTCCATAGTTATGTGAACAAGGAGATAACATTTGTCAGATCAAATGATATAATGAGGTATGCTCGAGGAAAACATACACAGTTAAACATTGGTTGAAACGTGCGCCCGAAATATGGGCTTAGGTAGCATGATCAATGTTAGAATGGTGATTCGACAACCAATGGTCTAAGAATGAATTATCGACCATTAACTTCAAAGCAATAGGGTTGCTTGAAGTTTTAAAGTCACACATCATAACTCAATTGACGATTTTCCGGTTAGAAACAACACGCGGACCAAGGAATGAACGGAGATGGCAAGAAGTATTACTAGTATCAAGAATTCTTAAAGAGGTGGAGAAATTCTCACGACTTTCTTGACATAAAAGATGGTAATACTTCCAAGGTAAAGAAGAACAACTATTGGGTCGCAAGGATATCAAGGTATAACACAAAACACGAACAAGTTTGTGTTGAACGGAAGGCAATAAAGTGGTCGATGATAACACGAATCATCGAGGGGCAAGGATGGTATTACCCATCAAGAATTCGATATATATCATGGAAGAGCTTAGGATGTTGATGATGATCACGACACAGTTGTCGAGAGATTTCATGAAGATGTAATCGGTCGGTGATGACATCAAGTCAATAGGAATGATGAAGCGAAAGGTTATTGGAACCACGGGTACCACACAAACTCGAAATCTAGCTTGTTGTTCAAGGCGAAATGATATGACGAGGAAGAGCGACGTAAGCTTAGCTTATCATCGAAAATTGTGCTCCGGAAAGAAGGGCCAGGTAGCACGATTAAAATTTAGCACGATAACGATATAGCCGATCAGGCTAGGAAAGACTTAAAGGATTAATAAACTCGTAAGCAACGAAAATTACTTAGGGTTATCGAACCGAAATGCGGAATCGGTGTTCTCGATTGACGACAACCCAGAACCCAAGAAAATTGGAATCAGTGAGAAATAATAGCTGATGAAGACTCATAAGATGCAACACAGTTCTTAGATATTCTCGAGATACCAGAGGGTAATACTCGACGGTAGATCAAGGTAGAGGTTGGACTGGTGTATTGACTTGCAAAAGACAAGTGTTTTAACTTGCCCGAGAAATGGGGTCAAATAGAAAATATGGTCGGAACCACGATTGCATAGGATCAATTCACAGATACCAGATGATATTATATCAATGAAATAGTTATTATAACAAGAAGCTTCTATGGTAGGTTCCACATCGTGTCCATGGGCATGAACACAAAGTTCAAGGTCGACTCCCACCTCTTCAATGTATAACCTTCCATTCACCTCTCACTTTCGAAGAAGTTGTAGTGTTGAAATTTTATCTAGCAAAATACCCAAAGAGTATGACTCGTGAAAACTTTCGAGTTCACACATATTAAGGAAGGCATAGGTTCAACCCGGCAGGGTATTGTGGAAACATATACCACAAGCTTCAATAGTAAATACCACCAGCTCGAAAACAGAGCATGGTTGAGAAAACAGAGGATACAATTTACCAAAGCATTATGTATCCAAGGAAAGGCTCACAAGGTTATTGAATAAGGAGGACATTGTCGAATAATAATCCAGTAAAGGATCTGACGGTCCATAGCGGAGCTGATGTGAGCATCGGCACACAATCAGTTGAAGAAAGGATGCAAGGGCATCAGATTATAGAACACCTGAATGATTCGATGCTTAGATATCAAAGGAATTATGATTTCCAAATAGAAGGATCAGAGGCAGACGCTCTGATCTAGGGTGGATAAGTTCAATAGACCTAAGGGTACAATTGACGGCAAACCGATTGGTCGAGAACAAGCTCATGTTCAAAAATGACGTCTGAGCCAGAAAGATAATTTGAAAGGATCAACTGATGATTGCATGCATTCACACTCATGTTGAATCAATAGGATCAAAATGACGGTGTCTAAGGATACTGACGAATATTGCCAGACATATGGAAAGCATCCATAATGCAAGCAGACAAGTATTGCAGCGCAATAAGCTACTAAGGATTTTTGGAGGATCGAATAGTATTTCAAAGAACATTGTGAAACACATGAACAACTGGGGGATGAGCGGATACTTGATAAGTGCGAGAATTATCCATAGGGGTATTCAGGTGACAAAGAATAGCAAGGCAGTAAGCTTAAAGGATTATCGAAACAACGACGAGTATTTCGGGGTATCTTGTAATAACAAGACCAACTAGGGATGAATGTAAGAATGACAACTGCATGTAGTTATCCATAAGGGTTGACGGTGGAAGGGGAATTGCAAATGCGATGAACACAAGTTCTCGGGTTACCGGCGGAGAGTATCTTCAGGGTCTCCTGGTGCAGCAGACGATCATCGGTAATAAGGCGCTCTCCGGGTGGAAGCGATCACGAGATCCTAGAGTTAGAGTTAGTAAAATCATTTAACCCAATTAGAAGATAGATCAGAGTCCCAGAGTATAGGTCGAGGAATAAAAGATCCTAATACCACCCAATGGCGATGTGGGCCCGTAAGGCACACAGCCATGTCAGTAAAAGTTTTGCAATGACTAGACTTGACTTCGGCCAAGGAGTATGGAAGGGGGGAATCCTACATGCAGTCGGCTCTAATACCAACTTGTGACGCCCCTGATTCAATCATACACTAATCATACACACAAACGTGTACGATCAAGATCAGGGACTCACGGGAAGATATCACAACACAACTCTACAAATAAAATAAGTCATACAACCATCATATTACAAGCTAGTGGCCTCGAAAGCTCGAATACAAGCGCTCGATCATAGACGAGTCAGCGGAAGCAACAATATCTGAGTACAAACATAAGTTGAACAAGTTTGCCTTAAAAAGGCTAGCACAAACTGGTATACAGATCGAAAGAGGCGCAGGCCTCCTGCCTGGGATCCTCCTAAACTACTCCTGGTCGTCGTCAGCGGGCTGCACGTAGTAGTATGCACCTCCCGAGTAGTAGTAGTCGTCATCGACGATGGTGTCTGGCTCCTGGGCTCCAACGTCTGGTCGCAGCAATCGGGTATAAAAAGGGGGAAAAGAGGGAGCAAAGCAACCGTGAGTACTCATCCAAAGTACTCGCAAGCAAGGAGCTACACTACATATGTATGCATTGGTATCAAATGGAATAAGGGTATCATATGTGGACTGAACTGCAGAATGCCGGAATAAGAGGGGGATAGCTGGTACTATCGAAGACTACGCTTCTGGTAACCTCCATCTTGCAGCATGTAGAAGAGAGCAGGAGGTAAGTCCACCAAGTAGCATTGTGTAGCATAAGCCTAACCGATGATCCTCCCGTCGTCGCCCTGTGAGAGAGCGACCACCGGTTGTATCTGGCACTTGGAAGGGTGTATTTTATTAAGTATCCGGTTCTAGTTGTCATAAGGTCAAGGTACAACTCCGGGTCGTCCTTTTACCGAGGGACATGACTATTCGAATAGATCAACTTCCCAACAGGGGTGCACCACATTTCCCAACACGCTCGATCCCCTTTGTCCGGACACACTTTTCTGGGTCATGCCCGGCCTCGGAAGATCAACACATCGCAGCCCTACCTAGGCACAACAGAGAGGTCAGCACGCCGGTCTAAATCCTATGGCGCAGGGGTCTGGGCCCATCGCTCATTGCACACCTGCACATTGCGTACGCGGCCGGAAGCAGAACTAGCCCCCTTAATACAAGAGAAGGCTTACGGTCCAATCCGGCGCGCGCCGCTCAGTTGCTGACATCACGAAGGCTTCGACTGATACCACGACGTCGAGTGCCCATAACTGTCCCCGCGTAGATGGTTAGTGCGTATAGGCCAGTGGCCAGACTCGGATCAAATACCAAGATCTCGTTAAACGTGTTATCTTGAAATAATCGCGAACGCTGACCAGGGCCAGGCCCACCTCTCTCCTAGGTGGTCTCAACCTGCCCTGTCGCTCCGCCACAAAGTAACAGTTGGGGGCCGTCAGGAACCCAGGCCCACCTCTACCGGGATGGAGCCACATGTCCTTTCAGCCCCCTCATCAGAATCACTTGCGGGTACTCAACGAGCTGACCCGACTTTAGTCACCACATGTATCATATATTATGTATAAGTATATACCCGTGACCACCTCCCAAGTGATCACGGCCCGATAATATAGCATGGCAGACTGACAAGAATGTAGGGCCATGATGATCATCTAGCATCCTATACTAAGCATTTAGGATTGCAGGTAAGGTATCATCAGTTGTAGCAACAATGACAGGCTATGCATCAGAATAGGATTAACGGAAAGCAGTAACATGCTACACTACTCTAACGCAAGCAGTATAGAGGAGAGTAGGCGATATCTGGTGATCAAGGGGGGGGGGCTTGCCTGGTTGCTCTGGCAAGAGAGGGGTCGTCAACACCGTAGTCGTACTGGGTAGCAGCGGCGTCGGTCTCATAGTCTATCGGAGAGAAGAGGGGGAAGAAACAATGAATATAATGCAAACAGATGCATAACAATGCATGACAAGACAAGTGGCGGTGCTAGGGGTGCCCTAACGTGGTATGAGGTGGTACCGGTGAAGGGGGGAAACATCCGGGAAAATATCCCTGGTGTTTCGTGTTTTCGGACAGATGAATCGGAGGGGGAAAGTTGCGTGTTCGCTATGCTAGGGATGCGTGGCGGACGAACGGGCTGCATATCCGGATTCGTCTCGTCGTTCTGAGCAACTTTCATGTACAAAGTTTTTCGATCCGAGCTACGGTTTATTTTATATTAATTTTAAAAGAATTAAACCATTTTTAGGATTTATTTAATTATTTTAAATCAACATTATCCAGAATAGTGTTTGCTGACGTCATCATGACGTCAGCATGAAGTCAGCAGTCAACAGGGGGTTGACTGGGTCAAACTGACGTGTGGGTCCCACATGTCATTGACTGTTTAGTCTAATTAGGGTTTAACTAATCTAATTACTATTTAGTTAATTAAAACTAGTTAATTAGGGTAATTAAACATTAATTAATTAATTAATTAATTGATATATTATTATTATTAATTCTCTTTTTTAAAACATTCTGGGGTCGGGCCCCTCATGTCATTGGCCCTAGGGGGCTGATGTGGGTTAGCGGGCGCCGGGTGCCGGGGGGGAACGGGTGCAGGCGCCTGTGGAGGCCGAACCCACCTAGGCCCAGGGCATGGCCGACCACGGCGAGGTGGGCCGGCGAAGGGGAGGTGGAGCGAGGCGAGAGGGACCGAAGCGGGGCGGTGGGCGTGCAGCGGGCCGCGCGAGGCCGCGGCGGAACAGGCACGGCTTCGGCGAGGCCACGGGCGGGTGCCGCGCGGTGCAGTGGCGGTGCAGCCGTACGAGCAATGGTGAGCGCGGGAAGGCCGAGCGGCGGCCGGAGACGGCGTAGCAGCGATAGAGCTAGGCAGGGGCGGCATCGTGCGCATGCGCGCATGGTGGGGTTAGCAGCAGTAGCGGGCGGAGCCGCGCGTCACGCGGCTTGCGGCAGAGAGCGAGGCGGGCAATAGCGGGGAGGGGGGAAGCGGGCGGCAGGACGAGCGGGGCAGTCGCGGGGCGTGCAAGGGGCTGCGGGCATGCGCGAGGCGCGTCGGGTGGGGCAAGGCCGCGGTTAGCGCGTACGGGGTGACGGCCAGGGGTGCTGGGGCACGCGGTGACGGAGGCGCGTGCGCACAGAGGAGGAAGGGAGGAAGAGGAAGGCATGTGTGGTGCTCACGGTGGGGGTGTAGGGAAAAGGCAGCGGGCGCGGGGTCGGCCGGTGAGGACGAGACCGGGACGGGGCGGCGTCGGCAGGGTCGACAGCGGCAGGGGCGGCCCCGGGCGGCGAGGTGGTGCAGACGGCGAGGAGCCGAGGACGGATCGGTCCGGCAAGGGCGGGTCGTCGAGCGGCGACGCAGGGTGACGGCGCTGCGCAAGGGAGAGGAGGGCGAGCAGGCAACGGCGACGGCGATCCGGGGCGGTGTCGTCGGGGTCGAGGGTGTGGTCGCCTCGATCCCGACCTGGATCGAGGGAGTGAGGGGAGAGTGGGGGGAGTGGGGATCAGGTAGTGGGGGTAGTGGGCTAGGTCACGATTAGGGTTTGGGGTTATACAGGGGGGCGGCTGAGCCAGCCTTGGCGGCCTAATGGCCTGCTAGGCTGAGGCCCAGTTGGGGCCGGGGGTTCCTGTTGTTTTTTTATATATCTTTTTTATTTGTTCTTTATTTTAGTTTCTTTTAATTATACTTTTTACTTAATATTAAAATGAACCCTAAAATAGTAATACCGCGAAACCCACTGCCCCAAAATGTTTTACCCCAAAACAATTTAGTTTAGAATTTTATTAATTACGAAAGCCTTTAAATATCGGTTTTTTGCTACTGTTTTATTCACCTTAGAGTATTTAAACAATTTTTTAAAGCGGGCTTCCTTTTGCACAGTTACCTATGCATTATTTTGCACAACCCGAACATTTTAGTTTTAAAGTTTGAAAACTTTTATTGTTTGACTTAGATTTTGAATACGAATTTGAATCGATTTCGAAGCAAGGTGAGTTTATCAACAGTAACCGGGGTGACGTGGCATCATTAGCAGGGAATTACTGTAGCTTAATTATCCGGGCGTCACACTTGCCGTCCCCGATAAAGCAAGAAGGGCACGTCGGCAGCGCATTAAATGTGTTTGTCCTACGGTGCCAGGAGATAGACTCGACTATTGTACAACTTTCCACCTCCCGTGTGCCACTTTGGCAGCCCCTTTTGACTATAGAAGGAGGCCCGCGGCGTAGCGTACTGAGATAGGATTCGGACTTTTTGGACCCTACATGCTTTGTAGCTAGTCCAAGAACACCAGATAAACATAAACCAGCAGGAATAGGGTATTACGCATCACTTGCGGCCCGAACCTGGATAATCCCCCCGTGTTGATCCCTCAAACCCGCTCTTTCCACAGCTCCGCGCCCGCCAACCGTAGCAAAAGGGATTCTTCGTGATCCCGTAGGTGTCATTTCCCCCGACATCTTTGGCGTGCCACGTAGAGGGCGCAAGCTGTGAAAATCAGGTTTGAAGGTTAGCACACTGACTTCATCATCACCATGGCCCCCAAGAAAAAGGGGACCACATCGATCGGCTCGTCCGGGGCTGGCCCGTCTGCACCAGCATGAGCAGGCGGTCGGGTGGCCACGGCTGGAGCCGGAGACGTGGCCCGCGAGCATCCACGACACTCTGGCGATCGGAGCCAGGCGAGCGGTGTCGTCCGGATCCGAGACGACGAGCCACATGCCGCTGGGTCCGGGGGCAGGGCCGTGCTACCCGCGGGCGCCGTGGCAGCCTCTATGGCACCCCAGCTAGCACCCGCGTCGCGCCCTTCCCAGGCCACACGTGATGAGCAACACCGTTATGTTGGAGCCCTCGGGCACTGCCGTGGAAAGAGCCATGTGCACTACTCGCAGGACGAACTAGGCCGGCGTGCGTGCTCGGATGCCGGTGTAGGCGGCGTGCGACCGCGAGACCATGACAGAGCCCCTAATAACCCGGTTAGAAGTCAGAGCGCATCACGGTCTACGTAGCTCTCGCCACCGCCTACGCCGGCAGAAGCGCTGGCGCGCGTGCTGCTGCTCCTCGACTTCCCCCTGCTGCGAAGAGGCTCGACGAGTGGAGGGCCACCATCCAAAGCCTTGTCAGCTTCGCCAACAAAGACGAGCCGCTCCCAACGGGGCCCTCGCACCGGCGTCCTGCGGAGCGGTGCATGCCGGCGGTGGGGGGGACTACAGATGCTGCGACCATGGTGCACTCCCCCCCTCGCGGCCGCGACAGCAGCCACCGGCCCGTCAGGCCGATGTTAGTGACAACGTTTCCACCGCGTCGTTCGACCAGCGAACCCACTGCAACCAACGTCAAGTCCTCCGGGAACGGGCGCGGGAAGTCGCTCGAACTACCATCGAACAACGACGGGAGATGCGCCATCAGTCAGATCGGCGTGTGGGGCCTACTATGTACCACCAGGCGCCGGGGGGCCCTGGCGACCTGCCTTACGAGGTGGGTTGTCTAGCCTTTACCTGAGAGATGCGCAGTTCTAGTGGCCCTCCCACCGCACGTTCAAGCCTGATGTTGGCGAGAATTACAACGGCAAGACCCACCCGTCGGAGTTCCTCAGCATCTACACCATTGCGATGCAAGCTGCTGGAGCTCGCGACGACAAGGTGCTTGCCAATTACTTCCCGTCGGCACTCAAACCCAACGTCATGTCATGGTTGATGCACTTGCCTGTGGATTCCATTTCTTCTTGGTCGGATTTGTGTCATGAGTTTGTTGGCGCCTTCACTGGAGGCCACCAAGCTCATGGCGAGGCAAGCGATTTGCATATCATCCCCCAGAAACAAGGTGAAAACATGCGCAAGTACATACAGAGGTTCAGCCGGGTGCAGTACAACATCCTAGATGTTCATTCCGCTGCTGTCATCAGCGCATTCCATCAGAATGTGCGCAACCGCAAGATGCGTGAAGAGTTGGCGATGAACAAGGTCAAGGATGTGGCCGAACTTTATGTTCTGGCCGATAGATGTGCTCGAGCTGAAGAGGGGAGGAAGTACCCCGGCGAAGACGCCGGTGAGGAAACCGACTCCACAGACGAAGACACCGCCGCCCCGACAAAGAAGGGCCGGCACCGCAATAGGAAACATAAGTGCAAGACTGTGCTTGTCGTTGAGGGATCAGGCGAGCCTGGTGCCGCCAAAAAGGTCAAGGCTGATGACCCCGGCAAGGAGGTTGCCGGGTGTGCCGCCTGTTTAGCCCTGGCGGCTGCTGGCAAGCCAGGAGGCTTCGACAAGTAGTACTGCAAGATCCACCGCACTAAGGGCCATGACCTACAGAACTGCCGACAGGTTGAGCTCTGGCAGAAAAGCAGAAGGCTGAATATGAAAGGCAAGACAAGGAGAATGGTCAGGATGGTGTCGAGGGGTCCGGCAAGAAGCGTGGCGGCCAAGGGGGTCGCCGCGGCAAAGATAACCAACAAGAGAGGGCTGCTCGGGGCCGCGACAAGAAAGAGGAAGATGATGATCACGACAAGGACGACAAGTCCGGCGAGCACGAGTTCCAGAAAGCTATAGAGCCCATGTGCATCGATAGTGGTGCCTCGTTGCACACCTCACATCGCCAGCTGAAGAAGTGGGCGCGTGAGGTCACTGCGGCGGAGCCGTCGTTCGATGCCTAGAAGCCACTAAAGTGGTCCTGCACGCCCATTGTTTTTGACACCGAGGATCACCCTGATCGCACAACTGCGGCCGGGTGTTTGTCATTGTTGGTTTCACCAACAATACACAACCTCAAGGTGACCAAAATGCTGGTCAACGGTGGGGCCGGTCTGAATTTAATCTCGCCTGCTGTGATAAAGAAGCTGCAGATTCCTGATGGAGATCATGAGGAGACGGGCACATTCCAAGGGGTCAACCCAGGAAGGAGTCAGCCGAAAGGTAAAATCACGCTGCCCGTTACGTTCGGGGGAGAGCTGAACTACAGGATGGAGAAGATCATTTTTGATGTTCCCGATATCCCCCTGTAGTACAATGGGATCCTTGGCCGCCCGACATTGGCCAAGTTCATGGCGGCGTCACACTACGCCTACAACACATTGAAGATGCCGGGGGCGCTGACCATCATCACTGTCCCCTCTCACAGGAAAGACGTGCTCATCTACGCCGACCAACTCTACCGAGAGGCAGTTGCAGCAACTGCCGCCAGGGCCACTAGAAAGACGTGCTCACAAGAAAGACGTGCTCCTGCCGGTGAAGCCCAGGGAGGGAAGAAGGCCGACAAGACCTCTTACACCCACTCCAGCAAGCGCACCTCTTCGGAGTCTTGTGCTCCCGTTGAGGACGTGCCAGAGAGCTCCACCGGCAAGAGCAAGAAGTCCAAGGCTACACCACCAGAAACCAAGAAGGTGTCCGTCAAGGAGGATGGCACGGGCGGGGCTTTCACTATACGCTCCACCCTCGACATCAAATAGGAAAGCGCGCTTGTCGCCTTCCTGCGGGCGAATGTCGATATATTTGCAGGGAAAGCATCTGACATCCTCGGCGTTCCCAGGGAGGTGATTGAGCACCATCTTGCTGTCTGTCCTCACGCGCGGCCCGTCAAGTAGAAGGTCAGGAAGCAAGCTTTGGAGCGACAAGAGTTCATCATTGAAGAGATCAGGAAGTTGGAGGCGGCAGGCCTGGTAAGAGGACTACTCCACCCCACGTGGTTGGCCAATCCGGTGGTGTTGCGTAAGGCGAATGGGAAGTGGAGGCTGTGTATTGATTACACAGACATCAATAAAGCTTGTCCAAAGGATCCTTTCCCTCTGCCACGCATCAACCAGATTGTAGACTCCACTGCCGGGTGTGACCTGCTATTATTCCTCGATGCCTATTCAGGATACCACCAGATCTTCATGATGAAGGAAGACGAAGAGAAGACCGCATTCATCACACCATGTGGTACGTACTGTTTTGTACGAATGCCTTTCGGGTTGAAGAGCGCTGGTTTAAAATTTTCCCGAGCAGTCCAGATTGGTTTTGAGCCCCAGCTACATAGAAATATGGAAGCCTATATGGATGACATAGTGGTCAAAACCAAGGACAGGACCACGCTCGTGCAAGATTTAGAAGAAACATTCGCAAATCTGCGCAAGATCAACCTCAAGCTCAACCCAGAGAAGTGTGTGTTCGGTGTCCCCTCCGGAAAACTTCTCGGGTTCTTTGTGTCTCAACGCGGAATCGAAGAAAATCCTGACAAGATCAAGGCAATCGAGCAGATTGAGGCACCGAAACGGGTCAAAGATGTCTGTAGGCTCGTCGGCTGCGTTGCTGCCTTGAGTAGGTTCATCTCCAAATCTGCTGAGCGCGCCCTCCCCTTTTCCAAAGTTTTGAAAAAGATGGGTCTAGTAAAATGGACTCCCGAGGCAGAGGCAGCACTGCAAGATTCGAAGAGGTACCTCTCCTCCACGCAAATATTGGTCGGGCCTAAACCACGGGAGCCGTTGCTGTTGTACTTAGCAGCAATGAATCAAGTGGTCAGTGCTGCTGAAAGTGCAACTATCCCTGGGTGGTTTTGGTAATTCCTAACAACATATAGCTCATTGAGCTAATGCTATTCCAAGATGAATATTTCAGGAAAGATCAATGGTTGGCATGGCATGGATTAGAAAGTGGACCCTTCAAAATGCTAAGGATAAAAGATTGGCTCAAGCTCAAAGCACAAGACTCTACATTTTCTATTTTAGTGATCCAATATCACATTGAGTCTATAGGAAAAGCCAATACTATTAAGAAGGGATGAGGTGTTGCTTAATGAGGTGCTTGCTCAAAATGCTTAGTGATATGCTCCAAAACCCTCCACTACTTTCTCATATCCACATATGTCCCACACCAAATATCCAACTCGGCCCCACCGATTCTTTCTATCCGGCGCCACCGAGTTCAGTTGACATAGCCACTGCCAGAAACCCTAGTCTTTTCGGTCTCACCGATAGGGATCTCGGTCTCACCGAGACGGGATTGTAATCTCTATGTTTCCATTTGTAATGTTTCGGTCAAACCGAGATGAGCGATCGGTCCCACCGAGATTGCAATGCAAACACTCTGTTTCCTTTTCGTAACGTTTCGGTCCAACCGAGATGAGCGAATCGGTCCCACCAAGTTTGCCTAACCAACTCTCTGTTTGTCTATTACCAAAATCGGTCCCACCGAGTTTGTGTAATTGGTCTCACCGAGATTATGTTATGCCCTAACCCTAATGAAATCGTTCCCACCGAGTTGACATGTCGGTCCCACCGAAACACCTAACGGTCACATTATGAACCAAATCGGTCTGACCGAGTTCTCTGAATCGGTCCCACCGAGTTTGGTGATTTGTGTGTAACGGTTAGATTTTGTGTGGAGGCTATAAATACCCCTCCACACACTCTTCATTCGTAGAGAGAGCCATCAGAACATGCCTACACTTCCAATACATATTTTCTGAGAGAGAACCACCTACACTTGTGTTGAGGTCAAGATATTCCATTCCAACCACATAAATCTTCATCTCTAGCCTTCCCCAAGTTGCTTTCCACTCAAATATTCTTTCTATCAAATCCAATCCTATGAGAGAGAGTTGAGTGTTGGGGAGACTATCTTTTGAAGCACATGAGCAATGACTTCATCATCAACACACCATTTGTTACTTGTTGGAGAGTGGTGTCTCCTAGATTGGCTAGGTGTCACTTGGGAGCCTCCGACAAGATTGTGGAGTTTAACCAAGGAGTTTGTAAGGGCAAGGAGATCGCCTACTTCGTGAAGATCTACCCTAGTGAGGCAAGTCCTTTGTGGGCGACGGCCATGGTGGGATAGACAAGGTTGCTTCTTCGTGGACCCTTTGTGGGTGGAGCCCTCCGTGGACTCGCGCAACCTTTACCCTTTGTGGGTTGAAGTCTCCATCAACATGGATGTACGATAGCACCACCTATTGGAACCACGGATAAAAAATCTCCGTGTCAAAATTGCGTTTGCTCCCTCAAACTCATCCATTTACCTTCATATGCAATTGTTTTACATTCCGCTGCTATACACTTAGAATTGCATGTGTAGGTTGATTGCTTGACTTTTCTATGTTGCTAAAATTTGCCAAGAACTAAAATTGGGAAAAGGCTAGATTTTTATTTGGTCAAGTAGTCTAATCACCCCCCTCTAGACATTCTTTCGATCATACAAGTGGTATCAGAGCTTTGGTCTCCATTGGCTTTGGTTTCCATAGCTTTTAGTGGTCATAGCCTTGGTTTCACAACCTAGGAGAGTATGGCATCTAGCGAGGGAAATTAACACCGTAGAGGTCCTTACTTTGATGGTACAAATTTTGCTAGTTGGAAGCATAAGATGAAAATGCATATTCTTGGATATAACCCCGCCGTTTGGGCTATTGTGTGTATTGGCTTGCAAGGTGAATTCTTTGATGGGATAGAACCAAACCTTGAAGCTACCACGGAAGAGTTGAAGATGCTACAATACAACGCTCAAGCTTGTGATATTTTCTTCAACGGATTGTGCCCCGAAGAATTCAACAAAATCAGCCGTCTTGAGAATGCAAAGGAAATTTGGGATACTTTGATTGATATGCACGAAGGTACCGACTCTATCAAGGAATCCAAATTGGATGTGCTTCAATGTTAACTTGACAAGTTCAAAATGAAGGATGGTGAAGGTGTCGCTGAAATATATTCTAGGCTTGCTCTCATCACAAATGAGATTGCCGGCTTAGGAAGTGAAGAGATGACCGACAAATTCATCATCAAGAAGATCCTAAGAGCCTTGGATGGTAAATATGATACTGTGTGCACATTGATCCAAATGATGCCCAATTACAAAGATCTCAAGCCAACAGAAGTCATTGGAAGAATTATTGCTCATGAGATGTCACTCAAGGATAAGGAAGAGCTTCACAACAAGTCAAGTGGTGCTTACAAAGCCTCATGTGATGCTCCCACATCATCAAGTGAGAAACAAACCTTCAATGGAGAATTGAGCCTAATGGTAAAGAACTTCAACAAGTTCTACAAGAGTAGAAGCAAAGAAAGAAATTCCAAGTCAAGGTCCTACAATGACAAAAGATCTTCTAGTCATGAGCGTAATTGCTACAATTGTGGAAGACCCAGACACCACTCCAATGAGTGTATGGCTCCCTACAAAAGAAGAGAAGATTCTCCCAAAAGAAGAAGTAGAAGAGAAGAATCACCACCAAGAGAAAGGAGGAGTAGAGATGATCGTTACGAACGAAAACCCTCTCGGAGAAGAAAGGATTCGGAAAGGAAAGAAAAGTCATCAAGGAGCTACATAAAAAGAAGACATCAAGCTCATGTTGGTGAATGGGTATCCGACTTCGACTCCGACAATCACTCCAAAAGAAGTTATCACTCCGACTCTGAATATACTCAAGATGAAGGTGTTGCCGGTCTAGCACTTGTGTCAACCAACTCCTACGACATATTTTACTCACCAAATGAAGGAATTGAAAGGTGCTTCATGGCCAAAGGTCCAAAGGTAACACGTCCCGAGTATGTTGATTTCAATAGTGATGAAGATGATTTGCTAGGTGATGATGATTTACTTGTTGACAACTCTAGTGATGAAAACTATGATGAAACATCAATTAATCATGCTAATCAAGATAAAACGAATGATGATGATAAGAAGGAGATTGAGCGTCTAACTAAAGAACTAAACACTCTTAAGTTAGCTCATGAAACTACCTTGGAAAATCATCGAGAACTTTTAAAGACTCATGATAAGCTATGCTTTGAAAAGCTCAACCTTGAGCAAGAGCATGAGTTTTTAAAGGCAATCAATGATGATCTTCACAAGAAAAGTTCTTCTTACATTGCCAAGTGTTTACTCTTGTCTACTTAGATGCCACAAGTTAATTCTAGCAACAAGAGCAAGAAAGATTCTTCATCTAGTAGTAACAACAATCATGCTAAATCCAATATTGTTGCTTCTAGTAGTTCTCTTGATTCCACTAATGATTCTCTTAGACAAGTTACACTTGAGCAAGAAAATACCTTATTGAAGGGAATTATAGAGAAAGGTGTTTACAAGAGCCTTGACGGGAGTAAGCAATTTGACAAAATTGTATGCAAGCAAGGAAGACACCGGAAGAATCAAGGTGTTGGTTTTGAATGAAAGTTCAATGCCAATGGAGCTGAGCGGGAAGAAGATCAATACCCCAAGACGAAGTTTGTTCCTCAACAAGAGAAGTATGATCCTACTTCTTTCAAAGGGACACAAGCTCAAGATGATCTTCCACCACAAGACCACAAGAAAAAAAGGCAAGGACAAGCTTCAAGAGGAAATTGATGCATTTGAAGAAGCACCCAAGGCCTTAGTCAAGTGGGTTCCCAAGACCACATCAAGTTCTACTTCATCAAGTACAACTAAAACTCCAAGGGTTCCCATCAAGATGGTGTGCATCCAGAAGAAGAAGAACTAGAGAGTTCTTGAGGGTGACTCCGCCAACATACTTCACTCTTATCATTTTGGCAAGGACAAGTGCAAACAACTTCCATATCTTGCACTAGTTCAAGGAGTCACAAAACCTCTTGTTGGTAAGACAAGGGACAAGGTAACCTAATGCTTTCATGGACATCATCTTGTGTATGCATCACTGTATGTCTATGGATATCCTTGTTTGTTCCTTGTGGGACTAACCCGTGTAGGTATTGAAAGTGCAACTCACTCCAAAGGATTGCTCCAAATGATCTACATCAACATTGAGCATCTACATCTTCAACACCTACATGAAGTCATCATCGACAAAACCCAAGGTTAGTTCATCCCTCTTAGGGGGGATATCACATCTAGGGGGAGCTTTACTCTAACCAATTGAGCTAAAGCAACTCTAATGGTGTGAACACAACAATGCTTTATGTAAAAGTGGTAACCCCACTTGTGCTTAAATGATGAGTATGACCTATGATCAAATGTTCTCATTTGAATCCTAAGTATATATACTCATATATAGATGACCTAGTCATCGCCAAATTGTTTGATAGATGCTAGAGTGTTTGTGCATGCTTTGTCACATATTTCATTTGCCATTTTATTGTGTGAGCATGTTGGTTGCATATTTTACTCATTCGAGGACATCTATTTCTTGTTTTGATTGTTTGGCTCTTTCTCTTTTGCCAAATGGATGGACAAGAATGCCTAAGAACTCTCTATAGCTATCTATGCTTTCCTCGTCTCAAACTATATTCATGCTACATCACAAAGTTTGATCAAGTCAGATTCGAACCACTCTGTGTGAGGAGCACTCGGAGTTCCCGATTCGTCATAGACTTAAACCTCCAAACCTCTTTGTGCATATCAGTCTAACTGATTCATCCTTTTCGGTCCTATCGAGTCACTAAGTTGATCTAGGGTTTTCAATCTCGGTGCAACCGATTAGAGCCTTTCGGTCACACCGAGTTGCACTAACTGCTTGCAGATTTGCATCTCGGTGCCACCGAGTCGTTCCACTCGGTCACACCGACAAGGTCAGGTTATATATATCGACGGGCCAAAATTTGGAATTTTTTCCGAACCTCCTCGCCCACACATAACCTACTCTGCCTCCTCGGGTCTCCGGATCGTCCTCTCGTCGCCAACGACCTCCCGCCGCTGGTCTCCGCCGCCGTAGCAAGTTTGTCGCCGAACTAGGGTACGAACTTGATCATTGTGCTAATCCTTAACTCCGATTCTTAGCACATTGCTTTGCCGTGATCTTTACCATGATTGAAATCATCCTGTCCAGTGAAAACATCCCGTAGATTAGTTTTGATTTGAAAATTTAGGCTTAGGTATCCACTGAATTCATCTCGGACCGACCGAGTTGTAGAAATCGGTCTCACCGATTTTGGCTTAGGCCAGAGCACACACGTTTTCGGTCTGACCGAAAATTGCAAATCAGTGTGACCGAGTTCGATTCATTGTGAAACCATAGCAGTCTCAGTACCACCGAACTGTGACTCGGTCTGACCGAGTTCACTAGTTTAGGTTCCAAAAGCTTCTTCGGTATCACCGAGTTTACAAATCGGTAGATCCGAAATGCTTTCTGTGAAGAACTAAAACTAAGTTTTTAAGTCATCCTTTTTGCAAAAATTCTGTACTTAGTGATGCTCATCTACTCGACCATATCTATAACCTATTCATAGGGTCTGCTGTCAGAATATTTGCAGAGATGTCTGATCAAAGTGATAGTCAGAGCAGGTCTGAGCAACCGGTGCAGATGAGTGAGGGTTCAGATCCCTCTAGCAGCTATGATGAAGGCAGCAGGAGCACACCAAGTGCCGGTGTCAAAACCGGCGGATCTCGGGTAGGGGGTCCCGAACTGTGCATCTAAGGCGGATGGTAACAGGAGGCAGGGGACACGATGTTTTACCCAGGTTCGGGCCCTCTTGATGGAGGTAAAACCCTACATCCTGCTTGATTTATTCTTGATAATATGAGTAGTACAAGAGTTGATCTACCATGAGATCGGAGAGGCTAAACCCTAGAAGCTATCCTATGGTATGATTGTATGTTGTCCTACGGACTAAAACCCTCCGGTTTATATAGACACCGGAGGGGGCTAGGGTTACACAAGGTCGGTTACAAAGGAGGAGATATACATATCTGTATTGCCTAGCTTGCCTTCCACGCCAAGTAGAGTCCCATTCGGACACGGGATGAAGTCTTCAATCTTGTATCTTCATAGTCCAACAGTCCGGCCAAAGGATATAGTCCGGCTGTCCGGAGACCCCCTAATCCAGGACTCCCTCAGTAGCCCCTGAACTAGGCTTCAATGACGATGAGTCCGGCGTGCAGTGTTGTCTTCGACATTGCAAGGCGGGTTCCTCCTCCGAATATACCACAGAAGAGTTTGAATACAAGGATAGTGTCCGACCCTGCAAAATAAGTTCCACATACCACCATAGAGAGAATAATATTACTACAAATCTAATCTGCTGACACGTTTTGGCAGCATGACATCATGCTACGACCCGGTAGTTATTTGAACCATTTTTCTATAACCAGCCCCGCACATAATGCGAGGCGGTTTCTTGACACGTCTTGTCAAAGCAGAGATCGTGTTCCCCTTATTACGGTATTCTCATCAATACGGACATGGGTAACCCAACCGTGCCTAGGACTCCTGGATTTTAGGCAAGTCCCAAACGGCCACGAGGAGGACGCTTGATATTCACCCTCTTTATAAAGGGACAAGGCTGTTACTTTTCTCCCTCCCATGCTCAATCGAATCCCTCCCCCGCCTCGAATTCTAACACCCAAAGCCAAGGTCAGGTGCTTCGGACCTTTAATCATGTCCGGATCCAGCCTTCAAGGCCGGTGGATGTCTTCCTCCATCACGGAGGAGGACATCAAGAAGTTGAGGGAGGACAGATATCTGACCACCGAAATTTCGCATAGGCTGCCCACCCGAGGGCAGGTTGTCCCTACTCCCGAACCCAACGAGAGTGTTGTGTTCGTCTCCCACTTCCTTCGACGACTAGGCCTCGCTCTGGATCCCTTTTTCAGGGGTCTTATGTTCTATTACGGGCTGGATTTTCATGATCTGGCCCGGACTCCCTTCTTCACATCTCGTCATTTATTGTCGTCTGTGAGGCCTTCCTCCGCATTACCTCTCACTTCGTCTTGTGGCTCAAGACCTTCGATGTGAAGCCGAAGATGGTCGAGGGACAGTACGCAGCATGCGGAGGTGCTTTAATAAGCAAAATTGATGATGCTCCATGGCCAAAGGGTTCCTTTCCAGAGGTTTCTGTATTGTGGCAACGGGAGTGGTTTTACGTCACGGCTCCCCGAAGTGCCAAGTGGGTAGCTGCCCCCACCTTTCGCTCGGGCCCTGCACCACAACTGATGTCATGGATCAGCAGGAGACTGAGCTGGGGTCCAGCCAAGGACGTGCCAATACTACAGAGCTGTATCCGAGATCTCTTCGAGGGAGATTTCAGTCTGGTTATGGTAATGCAAGTCATGCTGGTTCATCGAGTCCAGCCTTGCAAACGCCGGCCCCTCTGCATGTGGGAGTTCAACCCAGAAGGACCGCGCACTATTCAGAATTTCCTTGGCATGACGCACGAGGATATGTACAAATCGTTCTTCGGACCCCAAATAGAGTGTCCGGACACTACCGAGGACGTGGGTCTGAGCAGCAACCGCACCGCTGCCCAAGTAAGTAATCCCATGGCCGAACACACCGTCCTTTTATTTATCATGACATCATTCTGAAGAATCGCTCTTGGACCAGGACTGGATAACAAAGGTGAAGATGATCCAATGTTCGGGCCCCCTTCCTGAAGGCTTGGACAATCCGACACTGGAAAAGATGCTCGAGCCAGCACCTTGTCCGGTGCCCTCAAAGGAAGACGAAGGGGGGAATAAAGAGGGTGAAAGCGGGCCTCCATCGCTACCTATTCCAACCGAGGGAATGAGCGCCTCTGCGAGGGAGGATAACCGAGGGGAATAATCTAACATTCTCTCTCCTCGGGAAGGAAGAGGATTACCTCCGAAGATCCGGAAATCAAGGTTTCCTAGCGGGAGAAGAAATCTCTGCCAGAGGGTCCTGCCTCGGAGGGTGTTCTTGCCGCAAAATGTCCGCGCGGGGATCAGCCCTCTAACAAGCTGTAAGTAATCAAAAGGTATTTAATGGTGAAGATATCCTACCTTACTTCTGAGGAAAATAACCAAAGTATTTATCTTGCAGTTCGGATCTTAGCCCTTCTCAGCTGAGCTCGTCTTCAGGGGATCTTCTTCCGGAGATGATGTCGTCATCTTACAAAGCGAAACGCCTCCCCCTGCCACGCCACCTTACGAAGCGGGCGACCCTAAGATGTCGTCGCGGAGGGCTTTTCCTGATCCGGCAAGGCCAGAAGGTAATCCTATGGCCACCCAAAGTCCTCAGTATCCGGCTCTCGAAGAAAGCAAAAAGAGTCCGGCATCGTCTGGTGCGCGGTCGGATGTACGGATGGATCTGCTGGAGAAGGCAGCTATCTCAGAAGAGCACCGCACTTTGATGGGTACGGTGATTGAAAGGATTTCGTCCGCCGAAAGCGGGCTGCATGAAGCCTTTATTAGTTTACTGACGGGTTTTGAGGTACGTGAAATGATGTATATTTTTGAAAGTACCGCACATTTTTAGATGTGCCCTGTGTAGATAGTAGCCCCTGAGACTCTGGTTGTCGTCGAAAACGGCGGCAAACAGAGGATCATAGTCCCAGGTAATAACCAGACTGCCTTTATGTGCAGGTGATGGAGGCTCCGGTGGCTAGCTGGACTGATGGGTATGCCGAACTAAAGCGGCAGCTGGATGTGGCAGATGCCGACATCGTGCTTGTCAACGAGCGGCTTGACGAGGCACAGGGTGAGTGGCCTTTCTGGTGATCGTCACACAATAAGAGCAGCATGATGCCATTATCTTTAATATGTTGTGACTGCAGATGGAGCGGCCACCGTGGAGACCCTTCGGGCGGAGCTTGCCCGAGCCAAGGAGCAAGCAAGAAGTAGCAATGCGGCTGCTTTGCAAGCGGCCGAAGAGTTAAGGGCCGAACAGGCCGCACATTGCGAGAGCAAAGAGAAAATGGCCAAGATGGCTGTAAAGTTAAAAGATATGGCCGACCGTTGCCAGCTTGTTGAAGAAGAAAACTGGGCAAAGGCGACGGACCTGGAAAAGGCCACGATGGCGACCAAAGATACCCGCTCTGCGATGAGAGCGAAAAGGAGGAGCTGCGTCAAGCCAGGGATATTGCAGCTGGGAAACCCTTTATGCTGCGGAGGAGGTTTGGAGATCCTCAGTATGCCCCTCTGGACAGGCTGTGGAGTTCGGCGGACGCATATCTGGACTTGGTGACGAGTGCTGTCGATGCGGCCAAATACTTCTGAGATCAAACAGATCGTGAAGTGGACAAGCTATTCTGGTCACAATTTAATGTTCCAGAGCGTGCGCTTCCATTGACTGATCGGCTTGCCGAATGGGCCGAGCTGAATAGATTGTCCGGACTCGCCATGAGGTCTCTTGTGGATCATCTATGGCCGAAAAGGCCAAAGCCGAACAACTATTTTAGTTTGGTGCAGTAGTTCCTTGGTGTGGTGCCACGCATTAATGTGATGAAGAGGTCGGCGTGCATCGAAGGCTCGCGGATGGCCCTAGCCCGTGTTAAAACATACTGGGCGGAGATGGATGCCACCACTGTTGCGGCGCAGGGTTCGGCCATAGGACGAGTGGCTGCCGAGCACTATTTTGAAAAAGTTCTTGAAGGCGCTCGTTCGATAGAGGCCCAGTTCTCGAAGAATATTATGTTTGAGTGACATGTATTCCCATTGTAAAAACAATGTTTTATTAAGTTTATCAAGGCTGTATTTATACTTTTGCCCGAAAGTATTATGATGCCTCCTGTGCGGCCGTTTATGTATATATGTATATAACTTGAAAGATTGAAGTCGTCGGCTTCAGCCCCCTACACATATAATGCGGGGGTGTTCGCAGAAGACACATGTTCACACATGACCCAACGTCTTGGTCCATTAAGGAGGTGATAGCGCAGCAAACTAGGCAACCGGACTATAATGCTTTAACACTTTCACTTAGCCAGAGGAGTTTGAGAGTGGGGCTACTATATAGCCCCTGGTGGCTCCGCACTTATCCGAATTCGGGGTGTGTACATGCCTGGCCAGGAAACGGCCCTTCGTTAAGGCAGAGAAATCCCGAAGATTCCGATAGGTCATCGAGTGGTTGACCAGTCTCACGCTATATCATGACAGTCAGTTTTCAGCTTTCTCTACTGAGCTGCTCGTCCAGATGAACCAGGGCACAATCGCAGTAGTTCTCCTGGTGCCGCCTTAGCCGATAGAGCGGAACGTAAGGCAGCAAAACACAGGAGCCGGGCAAACCCAACATTTGACCAAAGACATGATTCGGAGCTGATGCATATAAGGCCAAACTTGCGACGCCGAACACTCCCTAAGGTATTTGGTCTTTATGGTGTAAACCGGGCCTAAACAGTGCCCTTTGTAATAAGCCCCTGGTGTCTAGGTACGTGCAATATTCTGACGTGGCCACATGCCAATACGTCAGCATCCTTCTCAATTGTACTGAGAATCCGAGGGATGTGTATCAACAAGAGACAGTAAAAAAGGTTTACGCAGGGTCTTAATCTGAAAAGAATCCTTGGAACGGGTCCCTGCTGCACGTCTGCGCCTGTGTCTCCGTTGTGCCGTATTCTGGACGGGTGTAGCACGATGGTCATCTGAAAAATAGAGGAACTTAATTGAAAAGTTGTCGTGCAAAAGGTAAGTTATACTAAATAAACAATATGAGTAAAGTTGAGCCTGATTGTCACTTGTGCGCGCGCGTTGAGCCCCTTGTATTGTAATAGGGGTATAGCCATCAAACCTGTATCAATTACATATAGCAGTACCGGACTCGTCCAACCGTGTCCGTGGTCTTAACGACCTGTCAGATGCTTTAGTTGGTGAGGCCGTTTAGTGTGCGGCTGCCAAGGTGCCGCACGGTCTTCCGCGCGCAAGGAGCGCTCAATATTTCCATTTAATGTAATGATGCCACGTGGACCGGGCATCTTAAGCATGAGGGAAGCATAATGCGGTATTGTGTTAAAGCGAGCGAAAGCTTCTCATCCGAGTAGTGCTTGATAGCCACTTTGGAACGGAGCGATGTGGAACGTTAAATTTTTGCTACAGAAGTTATCAGGAAAGCCGAATATAACCTCTACTAGCAGGGAGCCCGTGCAATGGGCCTCTGGGCCTGGCGTTACTCCTTTAAAGGTAGTATTGCTGTGGCTAATTTTTGTTGGGTCTATCCCCATTTTGCGAACTGTGTCCTGATATATCAGGTTTAGACTGCTGCCACCGTCCATCAGGACTCGTTTGAAGTGGTATCCGTCAATTATTGGGTCTAATACCAAGGCAGCCCATCCTGCACGCCGGATACTTGCCGAGTAATTTCGATGGTCGAAGGTGACCGGTTGGAACGACCAGTGGCAGGACTCCGCGGTGATAGGCCCTGGGGCATGTGTCTCTAGGAGTGCTGCTTTGTTTCTCCCCTTTGTCACATGTAATACGTTTACTGTTTTGACTTCTGGTGGGAACTTCTTCTGTTCCCCAGTGCTTTGCTTGAGAGGCTCGTCCTCGTCTTCGCTTCGTGTATCCTGCCCCTTGTGTTCGGCGTTGAGCTTGCCGGACTGCTTGAAGACCCAACACTCTCTATGGGTATGATTTGCTGGTTTATCGGGGGTGCTATGGATCTGACATATTTGGTCCAGAATCTTGTTTAGGCTGGACAGTTCGTCTCTGTTGCCTTTGGGGGGCAACTTTTGCTGACCTGGCCGAGAGCTTTTGAATCCGGTGTTTACCGATGTGCTCTTCGGGCTATCTTCTTTATTCCGGCGCTTGTTTTTACTGCATCGTGAATTCCCGTTTCCGTCCCTGACTTCGGATGTACTTGGGTCGCTGGTGCTGCATCGGGCTAACTAGTTGTCCTCGCCCGCGCAAAAGCGGGTCATGAGGCTTGTTAATGTTGCCATTGTTCTTAGCTTTTCTTGGCCAAGGTGTCTGGCAAGCCATTCGTCTCGAACGCTGTTCTTGAAAGCTGCTAAGGCTTTGGCGTCCGGACAGTCGACTATTTGGTTCTTTTTAGTGAGGAACCTGTTCCAAAGCTTTTGGGCTGACTCTCCGGGCTATTGAGTTATATGACTTAAATCGTCTGCATCCGGTGGTCGGACATAGGTCCCTTGAAATTTTTCCCGAAAGGCGTCTTTGAGCTCTTCCAGCTTCCAATGGAGTTTTCGGGGAGGCTTTTAAGCCACTGCCGAGCTGGCCCTTTGAGCTTGAGGGGTAAGTACTTGATGGCGTGGAGATCGTCTCCTCGAGCCATATGGATATGGAGGATGTAGTCCTTGATCCAGACCACATGGTCTGTCGTTCCATCGTACGCCTCTATGTTTACGGGTTTGAATCCCTCTGGAAATTCATGGTCCAGCACCTCATCGGTGAAACATAGGGGGTGTGCGGCACCCCTGTATTTGGGTGTACCATGGTATTGGGATGTTTGTTGTGTTGCATTGCGTGCTGGAGTGCGCTTGCGTGGCCCATAGATGGATCTGGTTGCGCCGTACTTTTGATGCGAATCCTCACGTGGATCGCGTACCGGCTTATGTGCGGCGTCGTTTGCCGTTCTATGTTGGCCACGAGGTTGTCTATCCGACTGGATGGCCATTTTGTTTTTTGATTGCGGGGGATCTAAGGCCTCCTCATCGAATTCAGGTAGCAGCTTTCGCTTCGGGTAGCTCTTGGTGTGGCGATTACCGCCGTACTTCGCTGCAGTGTTGAGTACTTCACTCCATCTGATTCTGAGTGTGTCTTGTGCAGCCCTGAGCCTTTGCTTCTGCTTTTTCAGACTCCTCGCAGTGGCAACCAGCCTTTGATGGGCATTCTGTTGCTCCGGGTGCCTGTCCGGTGTGATGTCGTCCGGACTGTTATCTTCGACGGGGTTGGGTTGTTCGGTTTGATTCTCCGTGTTGCCCTGGTCGGGCGATGGTTCACCCTGCTCTATCGCTGGGTCTATATAACCGCTATTTCTGTCGAGGCGGGATTTGGAGCGGCGCTTACGCTGCCGCTTTGACTGCTTCTCGAGGGAACAACCCTTCGCTGCGTCCTTCCGTTCCTCGTCGTCGTTTTCTTTGGGTGTGTCCACCATGTATACATCATATGATGGAGTGGGCGTCCAGTGCTCTGTGGGCAGTGGTTCCTGTTCGTCTCCTGCATCGTCGTCCATACCGTCGATGTCTTCGGAGTCGAAGTTGAGCATGCCGGTTAAATCGTCGACAGTGGCTACTAAGTGGGTGGTGGATGGGCGGCGAATTTCTTCGTTATCCGCATCCCAATCCTGCCAGACATAGTTCGGCCAGGACTCTCCTGACAAGGAGAGAGACCTTAATGAGTCCAATATGTCGCCGAAGGGCGAGTGCTGGAAGATATCCGCGGAGGTAAACTCCATGATCGGCGCCCAGTCGGATTCGATAGGCACGGGCGCAAGCGGTTCGGAGTCCGTGGACGGAGAAGGATCCGACAGTTTGGCATCACGGCTCTCGTGAAGGGTAAGGTCGATATTCAGCTCGATCGCCGATGAGAGTGCGGCCTCCGTGGCGGGGTCTATCCACCCGTCCATGGATGGCGCAACTGGCTCCGAATTGAGGGTCAGAGCCGTTGCCGGTGCGATCTCCTGGACACTGTCTGATGGCAGAGCTAAATCATGCTCATCGTGACCGTGTGGCGCACTAAGTAGGGGCTCGAATCCGTCAAAGATCAAGTCTCCGCGGATATCGACCGTGTAGTTTAAGCTTCCAAACCCGACCTGGTGGCCAGGGGCGTAACTCTCGATCTGCCCCAGATGGCCAAGCGAGTTAGCCCGTAGTGTGAAGCCTCCGAATACAAAAATCTGTCTGGGGAGAAAAGTCTCACCCTGGACTGCATCGCTATCGATGATCGAAGGAGCCATCAAGCCTAACGACGACGACACAGAGGAACTCTCAATGAAAGCACCAATGTCGGTGTCAAAACTAGCGGATCTCGGGTAGGGGGTCCCGAACTATGCGTCTAAGGCGGATGGTAACAGGAGGCAGGGGACACGATGTTTTACCCAGGTTCGGGACCTCTTGATGGAGGTAAAACCCTACATCCTGCTTGATTTATTCTTGATAATATGAGTAGTACAAGAGTTGATCTACCACGAGATCAGAGAGGCTAAACCCTAGAAGCTAGCCTATGGTATGATTGTATGTTGTCCTACGGACTAAAACCCTCCGGTTTATATAGACACCGAAGGGGGCTAGGGTTACACAAGGTCGGTTACAAAGGAGGAGATATACATATCTGTATTTCCTAGCTTGCCTTCCACGCCAAGTAGAGTCCCATCCGGACACGGGACGAAGTGTTCAATCTTGTATCTTCATAGTCCAATAGTCCGGCCAAAGGATATAGTTCGGCTGTCTAGAGACCCCCTAATCCAGGACTCCCTCACCAAGCAATCTGCCAAAGGCTGCCACCAGGACAAGGAAGAAGAGAACTTCTGACTCTAAGGATGAAGATTATGTGGCTGTTGAAGATGAAGCCACTTCAAAGAAGAAGGTGATTAAGAAATCTGCCAAAGATCCCCGACCACACTGATGCACACCAGGACTGATGCACACCCAGTTGCAGAGAACATGAAAATCATGAAGGATGCAGGATTGAGACTATGGAGACAGTCTGATCCATATGCTATCAGGAGGAGGACTGCTGTGGACTACATGTTTCACACTAAGGATCAACAGGACTTCTTTGAGACTATTCTGCTTGACAAGAAGCCCATTGTGTGTGATATGAGATGGGTTGACTGGGAATTCATCAAGGAGAATGAGGATCACTTCCCTAGAGTGCTTGATAGCTTTAAGGCATGTGGAGTGGATACCTTTGTTGCCCAGAAGCTCACCAAGTGGAATGATGAGCTCATCATGCAGTTTTACTCCACTGCCCACTTCTATCCAGATGGAAGGGTTGTATGGATGTCTGAGGGTACTAGGTACCAATCCATAGTTGATGAGTGGGCCAAGCTTATAAATGCTCCTGAGGAACTTGAGGATGACTTGGACATTTATGCAGAGAAGAAGAAAGACCACAACACTATGGCCAACATGTACAAGGAGATCCCAGATGCTGCCTTGGATACACATAAGTTTGGATCTGTCCATTACCTGTTGTCTGGTTTGCCAACAATCAACTGGATATTAAGGCACACACTGCTACCCAAGTCAGGTGATCACAAGATGATCAGAGGACATGCCATCAACCTACTGCACATATTTGATGTCCCACAGAAGTTCAAGGTTATGAGCCTGATTGTTGAGACAACCAAGAGGACTGTTGCTGATCAGAAGAGAAGTTGTGGGTATGCTCCACACATTCAGGAGCTCATTAACTCAAAGATGGGCACATGCACATATCTTTTGGACAAGGAGCACCTGCCCATCTATCCTGAATTTGAAGATAATACAGTAGTGATGAATGAAAATGAACCATCTTCAGCTCAAGCACATGAAAAGATAGAGAAGGCTATGGCAGAGACGGTTGCAAAGATGCCAACAGCAGAGGAGGCATCTTAGGTATTCTTGAAGAGCAAGCAAGACCAGCTTGGATATCTGATCCAATCCACCCTGAGGATTGAGAAGGGCTTGGCCACCCTGACCAAGAACCAGGAGAGTCTGGAAAGGATCATTGAGCGGAAGTTCTATGACCTTGATGTCAAGGTGATAGAGATCCAAACTACAGTTGAGCAACTTTAGGAGGAAGCAGAGGAGAAGAAGGGCAAGTCTACCACATATGCTTTTGCCAGAGTGCCCAGAGGACAGAGATCTGCTGCAGTGCCAGTGACAGACACTAGAGCTACAGCATCAGCACCAGCAGCTACAGCTCTAGTTCCACCTCCAGCAGCTACTCCACCAGCTCCAGCTACTTCATCAGAAGCTTTCGTTCTTGGAGTCTCTCGACACCTCCCACCGAAGATCAAGCTTGAGAGTCGTTTAGCACTATGCATTTTTGAACTTTTTGGTAACTTGTTGCCAAAGGGGGAGAAAAATGTATAGATCATAGGCTTCGAGAGAGAGAGTGTTGGTTTTTATCTCTCTTTGCACTTATTTGGTTTGTTTGAAACTTTATTGTGTGCTTGTGTGAGCTACTTGTGAGATACTTGTTGATCTTGTGTTTGATCATATGCTACCCTTAATGCTTGTTGGATGATATTATTTCTTATATCCTAGATGATCATTCACTTGTTTTGGTGATGAGTGCATGTTTTAACTTCTATCATTTTGAGCGCTCCACCAAGATGTATGTGACATGAAATAGTAACCCATGATCCTAATCGATTGTGCATTTGCATTCGAAAGCAAATTTTAAATACTGCACAAATTTAGGGGGAGCTCTTGCTTATCACATACTTTTCAAAGTGACGATGTTTTTCAAATACTATTTATCATTTGTCGAAGCTTTGATCTATATGTTGTCATCAATTACCAAAAAGGGGGAGATTGAAAGTGCAACTATCCCTGGGTGGTTTTGGTAATTCCTAACAACATATAGCTCAGTGAGCTAATGCTATTCCAAGATGAATATTTCAGGAAAGCTCAATGGTTGGCATGGCATGGATTAGAAAGTGGACCCTTCAAAATGCTAAGGATAAAAGATTGGCTCAAGCTCAAAGCAAAAGACTCTACATTTTCTATTTTAGTGATCCAAGATCACATTGAGTCTATAGGAAAAGCCAATACTATTAAGAAGGGATGAGTTGTTGCTTAATGAGGTGCTTGCTCAAAATGCTTAGTGATATGCTCCAAAACCCTCGACTACTTTCTCATATCCACATAAGCCCCACACCATATATCCAACTCGGCCCCACCGATTCTTTCTATCCAGCGCCACCGAGTTCAGTTGACATAGCCACTGCTAGAAACCCTAGTCTTTTCGGTCTCAACGATAGGGATCTCAGTCTCACCAAGATGGGATTGTAATCTCTCTGTTTCCCTTCACAACGTTTCGGTCCAACCGAGATGAGCGAATCGGTCCCACCGACTTTGCCTGACCAACTCTCTGTTTGTCTATTACCAAAATCGGTCCCACCGAGTTTGTGTAATTGCTCTCACAAAGATTAAGTTATGCCCTAACCCTAATGAAATCGGTCCCACCGAGTTGACATGTCGGTCCCACCGAAACACCTAATGGTCACATTGTGAACCAAATCGGTCTGACCGAGTTCTCTGAATCGGTCCCACCGAGTTTGGTGATTTGTGTGTAACGGTCAGATCTTGTGTGGAGGCTATAAATACCCCTCCACTCACTCTTCATTCGTAGAGAGAGCCATCATAACATGCCTACACTTCCAATACATATTTTCTGAGAGAGAACCACCTACACTTGTGTTGAGGTCAAGATATTCCATTCCAACCACATAAATCTTGATCTCTAGCCTTCCCCAAGTTGCTTTCCACTCAAATCTTATTTCTACCAAATCCAATCCTATGAGAGAGAGTTGAGTGTTGGGGAGACTATCATTTGAAGCACAAGAGCAAGGAGTTCATCGTCAACACACCATTGGTTACTTCTTGGAGAGTGGTGTCTCCTAGATCTGCTAGGTGTCACTTGGGAGCCTCCGACAAGATTGTGGAGTTGAACCAAGAAGTTTGTAAGGGCAAGGAGATCGCCTACTTCATGAAGATCTACCCTAGTGAGGCAAGTCCTTCATGGGCGACGACCATGGTGGGATAGACAAGGTTGCTTCTTCGTGGACCCTTCGTGGGTGGATCCCTCCATGGACTCGCTCAGCCGTTACCCTTTGTGGGTTGAAGTCTCCATCAACGTGGATGTACGATAGCACCACCTATCGGAACCACGGATAAAAAATATCCGTGTCAACATTGCATTTGCTCCCTCAAACTCATCCCTTTACCTTCATATGCAATTTTTTTACATTCTGCTGTTATACTCTTAGAATTGCATGTGTAGGTTGATTGCTTGACTTGTCTATGTTGCTAAAATCGGCCAAGAACTAAAATTGGGAAAAGGCTAGATTTTTATTTGGTCAAGTAGTCTAATCACCCCCCTCTAGACATACTTTCGATCCTACAGCTGCGCTGGTGGCGCAGAGGGAACTTGAGGGAGAAGCAGCAGTTGCAGCAGAGCTGTCGGATGGCGGGCCGGGGCCCTCCCAGACAGAGCCTGACACCGGCAAACCATGACCCCCGGAAAGGCCCGGTCCCGGTGAGACAGAGTCTGAGCGGATGGGTGAAGTGGGACAGAAGAAGAAGAAGATGGTGCAGCACCCAGTGTACTTTGTTAGTTCCCTCTTGCAGGGGGCTAGGTCAAGATATTCTGGAATGCAGAAGTTGCTTTTCAGCCTCCTCATAGCCTCGAGAAAGCTGCACCACTATTTCCAAGCACACGAGATCACCATTGTCACCCGCCTACCTTTGCAACGGACTTTGCACAACCCAGATGCGACAGGGAGGATTGTGGAGTGGGCATTGGAGCTGTCGAGCTTTGGCCTCAGGTTTGCAAGTACTTCAACAATCAAGAGCCGAGATTTGGCAGAGTTCATAGCAGAGTGGACTGCAACGCCCGACGAGGAGATTCAAGAGACCATCCTTCCCGGTAAGGAGACGAGCAGTGAGTGGATTATGTACTTTGATGGAGCTTTCTCACTCCAAGGTGCTGGTGCTGGCATGCTACTCGTCGCACCCACCGGAGGGCACCTCAAGTACATAATCCAAATGCACTTTCCCCAGGAAAAATCAACAAACAATACGACGGAGTACGTGGGGTAGCTTGCTGGTCTCAGGATCCTGGCAGACCTCGGAATCAAGAAGCTCATCATCAGAGGTGATTCGCAGCTCGTCGTCAAGCAAGTTAATAAGGATTACCAGAGCCCGTTGATGGAGGCCTACGTGAAAGAAGTGAGGAAGTTGGAAGAATGTTTCGACGGCCTACAGGCAAAACATGTTCCCCGAGTGGAGAACAGCATTGCCGACGACCTGTCGAAACGTGCTGCCCTCAAGTTGCATGTGGAACCAGGTATCTTTGTACTTTAGTTAATACAACCATCCATAGATCCATGAGCACGGCAGAACAAGCGAAGGAAGACAAGCCTCGGGAAGTACCTTCCCGCCGAGCTCCCAGGAGCCGCCAGCAAGGAGGTTGCCGGGTACGCCAAGCTTGCCGAGGGGCAACTACCTCCGGCAGGGCCCCAGGCCCTGACCATAGAGGCAGCTGTCCTTGCGAGCGAAGATGTGCCTTTGGTCCTTGCCGTCGAGCCCCAGGCTCCGACATGGGCGCAGCCCACCGTTCGTTTCCTCCAAACAGGAGAGCTCCCCGAGGAGCAGGAAGAAGCAGAGAAAGTAGCCTGCCGGTCCAACATGTATCAATTTTTGGATGATACCCTATACAGAAGGAGGCTAAACGGTGTGAGGTTGAAGTGCATTCCTCCAGAGGACGGACTAGAGCTGTTGGCGGAGATACATGGAGGTGTATGTGGCTCCCACATAGGGTCAAGGGCCCTTGCCGACAAGGCATTCCGGCAAGGTTTCTTCTGGCCCACAGCCCTCCAGGATGCAGCTGCGCTAGTAACCAAGTGTGAAGCGTGTCAGTTCCATTCAAAGAAGCTTCATCAACCAGCTCAAGCCCTTCAAACAGTCCCTCTCCCCTGGATATTTTTGGTTTGGGGGACTCGACATACTAGGCCCTTTCACCCATGCTGTCGGGGGCTTTGAGTACTTGTACGTCGCAATCGACAAGTTCACAAAGTGGACCGAAGTGGAAGCAGTAAGGAAGGTGAAATCACAGTTAGTCGTCAAGTTCTTCAAGGGCTAGTTTGCCATTTTGGTGTGCCGAACAGGGTCATCACCGACAACGGTATGCAGTTCACAAGGCGCACCTTGATGCAATACATCCAAGACCTCGGTAACAAGGTCTGTTTCACTTCAGTGGCATACCCACGAAGCAACGGCCAGGTGGAGAGGGCAAATGCTGAAGTACTGCGAGGCCTGAGGACAAAGACTTTTGACAGGCTGCACCAGTGTGGAAGGCACTGGATTGATGAGTTGTCGGCGGTTCTTTGGTCGATCAGAACGACGCCAAATCGAGCCACCGGCCAGACACCCTTTGCCCTGATATACAGGGCAGAAGCATTTCTCCCCACAGAACTCACATATCGGTCACCTGGAGTGCTCGCTTATGACGAGCTTGAGCAAGAGTAGTTGCGGCAAGATGACGCGACGCTCCTTGAGGAAGATCATCTTCGGGCGGCTGTGCGATCTGCATGCTACCAACAAGCCTTGCACTGCTACCATAGCCACAAGGTTCATGGCCGAAGTCTTTAGGAAGGCGACCTTAATCTTTGGCGCGTTTAGTCAGCCAAGAATTCCAACAAGTTGACGCCGAAGTAGGAAGGCCCTTATCGGGTAATACGAGTCACCAGGCCTGGCGCAGTCCGCGTGGAGACCGAACATAGTGTCCCAATTAGCAACTCCTGGAACATCGAACATCTTCGTAAGTTTTACCCATGAGGCGCAGTTGTCGGGCCTCCCGGCAAACCACCTTTTGTACAAGCCTTGCCAACAAGGCATGTAACCCTTTGTACAGAGCCAGGCGCAGACCTTGAGCATAAATAAATGAAGCGCTGGCGCCCTAAGTTTTAGCATGCATGCTAGGTTAAGTCTCCCTCTTTGGTAGGGTTGATAGTGCTCAGCAGCAACTAACCCCTAGCACAGAGGTCGGGTGTGTGTCTTTCCGTCTTTTCCAGTCCTTTCTTTGGTTCGCAAGCTGCACAGGCGTTTCTGCCAAGACATTTAAGGGCAGGGAGACGGATCGACATCCTCGACCCCGACAAGCCATTGCCGGGGGCTGTAGATTCAAGTATTCAACCACGGCAAGCCAAGGTTGCCGGGGGCTGCAGATTCAGATAAGTCTTTTATCCCCTGTTATGCATTTCCGTATGGAACTGGGACGTATGAAGCCTCGTTTATTCCTGGGCCACCGTGCTCCCCCTTTCCAGTGGCCAAGAACTATTCTCTGGGCCGGAACTTGGTTGTAGTTGCGGTGACAAGGAAGAAAACGAAGGGCCTAATCCTACTTCGGCCCTGCCTCCGCCAAGAGCGTGAGTATGGTCGTGCTATGAAGTGAGGGGACGGCAAGGCCTGTTGCCGGGTGATAATGTTTATCTTAGGAATAACAAGGATTCATTCCTTGGCATGTGCCTCGCTCACGCACAAAGAACCTGGCAAGCACCCTTTTTCATTAATACGTTCCGAACAGGTACAGTTCATACAGAATGAAACATGAGCAAGGGCATTACAAGGTTCAAATCTAACGAGTGCCCGCGGGCTTAAAAACTAAAAAGGATAGGTGCCCCGTGATCCCCGTTCTTGCCCTTTACCTCCCAGGTGCGGTAGTTGAAGGCAAAAAGGAGGAAACAGGGAACGCGCCGATGGAGAGCTTGACGAGGAAGACCCTCGGCAAGGTGCATGGCCAAGGGAGGAGGGCGGCGCAGTCAGTCGGAGTCGGCGTCCTCCCGCTTAACGCCCTCGTCCTCGCTGTCACTGTCCTCCTCGTCACTCCTGCTAGAGGAGGATCTTCATCATTGGAGGAGCTCTCCACGCAACACCTTAGGCGAGTTCCCAAGTGCCCAAAGACCTTGACAGAGAGCAGGCCGTTCTCCATTAAATTGAAGTGGAGAACGAGCCCCTCCGACAGGCTGTGGGCATGAGCGAAGGTCTTCCATCCACGACGAAGATACATAACATGAGGGGTGGGGAAGTCGACGTCAACCCACATGCTGCCATTCCCACAGCCCCTCATATGCAGCCTCAAAGCCTATGGCGGGTCGAGCTCCATCTCCCAAGCGAACAGAGTAGGGAGACAAAGACGATGGCACACTGGCCTGTGCAACCTTATGACAAATTCGCGGGGCTGGTCTCCGACGTGGCCCTCCATTGGGGGAGGGGCCCCTGGCGGAGGCGAGGCCGGTGCACCGCCCCGTCCTCCTCTTCCCCAAGAGCCACGGTGGCCTCGGCCTCGCCCCCTCCCTCTTCCTCTCACGGCTGTCTCCGCCGCCATGAGCTCTTGGGAAGGGGGGGCACGCTGTCGAGCAGAGACCATCATCGCCGCATCGAAGTGCCGGTGCGGCCTCTCGCCATAGCAAAAGGAAGGAAGGAGCCAAGGTGGGAGGAGATGAATGATGAAGGATTGAGGGGTGCAATCCCCCTTCCCTTCTTAGAAAGGGGAGGGGACGGGGCCCGGCCGCCCCACTTAACCAACCCGGCCGCCAGGGACGCAGGGAATCGAGACCGACCCGCTGCTCCAATCAGCAACGACCCAGTTTCCTGCCTAGCCATTTAAGCCCCCCCCGTCCACCGCTTACCATTTTCAATGCATGGGGGACACGTGGCGAGCAAGCCAAAATCGAGAAGACAAGCGAAGCGACTATTTTCCACCCCGTGACCGTGGGGCACGGGCGCCTTGAAGGCCACGACTCGAGTCCACTTAGTAAATGAGTCGCGCCCCTGCGTTTTCCTCTTTTTATGGGGAAGGAACGAGCCGCCTCTTTACCATAATGTGACGCATGCGTGCAGCAACCGCCCCACGCACGACCCCCACATCACGCATTCAACACAGGTCGTGGGGAAGCGCAACAAGCGAGGGAATTACTGCGGTAAAACTCGGCCCCGCACACCCGCGCACCATTTTGGGCCTAGCCCAACAACGCGTCGCGCTTATGTGTGCCCAGGCCTGAGGGCTCCTGTCGGTGTACAAAGGTAGGGGTCCTATTTTGTACCCCCTTTACTTATGCACGGGCAGTTAGAGTCGCGCCTACGGCCACACTTAGCGGGGCAGAGGAAGGGAGCGAAGTCGCAAGGCTACCAGAGCTGCGCTCAAAGCCAAAGACACGAAGAGCAGAGGGGTGAGGTGAACTCCCCCGGCAAGGCCCTTGCCGGGGCGGCCTTCGCAGTCCTGACAAGAACCTTGCCGGGGCAACTTGCCCAACACCAGCAGGGCTGCCACCCTTGAGCCTAAGAGTTCCGACGCCCTCAACCACATTGGAACCAAAGCTCGGGAGGTGCCTCCATGGTGGCATGCAGATCTTTGTGAAGACCAAGAATGTACAAGACTAGATGACAATCAGAATCAGAAGATCCTCGGCAAGATCCTTGCCAAGGATACCCACGAGACCCCTCGACAAGACCCTTGCCGGGGACACCCACGACGCCATGGCAAGACAATTGCCGAAGACATCCACGGGGCCGAATCCATGCCCACACCTGCCAAGACTCCACCGTCGTTCCCACACAGCTGCCAGCCCACCAACTAGGCGAGCACCTGCGTGGCGACGTGCGGCCTCCAAGCCAACTCAGCAAGCACCTGCGTGGTGGCATGCAGATCTTTGTGAAGACTTTGCCACCGCACCAACTCAGCAGCCAGCCAGTGTGGCACTACACGCCTCGTCAGTTCAGACGCGCGTCGAAGCCAGGTGAGGCGGCAACAGCTGGGACGAGCTTTCTTGCCGTCCCTGATAAAGCAAGAAGGGCACGTCGGCAGCGCATTAAATGCGTTTGTCCTACGGTGCCAGGAGATAGACTCGACTATTGTACAACTTTCCACCTCCTATGTGGCATTGTGGCATCCCCTTTTGACTATAAAAGGAGGCCCGCGGCATACTGAGAGAGGATTCAGACTTTTTGGACCCTACACGCTTTGTAGCTAGTCCAAGAACACAAGATAAACATAAACCAGCAGGACTAGGGTATTATGCATCACCTGCGGCCCGAACCTGGATAATCCCCCCGTGTTGATCCCTCAAACTCGCTCTTTACATAGCTCCGCGCCCGCCAACCGTAGCAAAAGGGATTCTTCATGATCCCGTAGGTGTCGTTTCCCCCAACACCATTCTCAATATTTCAACAAACTTTGTAGTTAAATAAAATATATTCCTTTGTTGTAGGGAAAAATTAGCTTTATGCAAAATTAAACTTTGAGCCTCCACCAGCCAAATATGCATGGTGATAGCCATTATTCAGCATTGCTCTACAGTGTGAAATTGTGAGTACATTCAATGTACTGACCTACATGGCTGCAACATCTCATGTTGTAGGAATCTTACGATGAGTAAGTGATACATTAGGGTTACGATTTCTACACTCAACTTTGCCGTTGGTGTTGATGGGAATCCACAACCTTGTTGTTACTTCCGCTATTTGGATTGAGGTAATAGTATTTACGTTAATTTATACATGTGATTTACATCTGTTATAAATCCTTGAGTACTGTGTGTGTCAGCATACCGATCCAGGGATGACACTGAAGCACAGAGACTTGATCCATTCGGGTCGGGTCGCTACATACTGCCGTCCAGCCACTACCTCTGCTACATCCGCTTATTTCTTTGCCTCTGGACTCATTTGCCACTTTACGATAGTAGAGCGGTAGTCTCGCTGCTGCGGTACTACCACTACTTCATGTGTACTGCAATTCCAGCGATAGTACCGCAGGGGCGAGCGGTAGTACGGCTTCGGGGGCACTACCGCCTTGGGGTGTCTCGCCAATGCACTGTACTTCAGGAACTACCGCCTGGGCAGTAGTACCGCTCCCTGGAGCTGTAGTACCACTTGTGTGCGGGATGTGGATAGAAAAACGGTTGGATTTGTTCCTACTATAAATACGGGGCCTTCTTCCCCAAGAAGATTTACCTCCTATCCTCCCAAACATCATTGTTTCTCCAAGCTCCATTTTTGCCCGATCTCTCTCCCTAGCCAACAAAACCTGTTGATTCTATAGGGTTTGGTTGAGAGGGCCCCGATCTACACTTTCACCAAGAGATATTTGATTCCACCCCCCCCCCCACTAATCCCTTGCGGATCTTGTTACTCTTGGGTGTTCGTGCACCCTAGACGGAAGTGGTCACCCCGGAGCCACAATCCATTGTGGTAAAGCATCGTGGTTGTGTTGGGAGCCTCCAATTAAGTTGTGGAGATTTCCCCAGCCTTGTTTGTAAAGGTTCAGTCGCCGCCTTCAAGGGCACCACTAATGGAATCACGGCATCTTGCAGTGTGCGAGGGCGTGAGGAGAATACGGTGGCCCTAGTTGCTTCTTGGGGGAGCATTGTGCCTCCACACCACTCCAACATAGACGTACTTACCCCAAAGGGAAGGAACTTCGGTAACACATCCTCGTCTTCATCGGCTCCACTTGTGGTTATATCTTACCTTTACTTTGCGCAAGCTTGTATTGTGTTGTATCCTTTACTTGCTTGCTTGTGTTGTTGTTGTTAGCATCATATAGGTTGTTCACCTAGTTGCATATCTAGACAACCTTTTTGTTGCTAAACCTTATTTGATAATAAAAGCTAAAAATTGGTATTTGCCTATTCACCCCCCTCTAGTCAAGCATATCGATCCTTTCAATACTGGCACCACAAAATTAATGACACTTCTTGATAAAAGAAAAGGCTGTCTAGACAGGCCAGAGTGCAGCCCAACAGGCCTGACAAAGCGACTTACTTGACAAATCACAAAAAAAACTAGGCTAGCCATTTTCAGAAAGAAAGAAAAAAACTACTGGGCTGGTCTATGGTAAACATAAAAGAAAAGGTTGTCTAGACATGCCAGAGTGCCCCGCACAGCCCAGTTGACACCCTGCTTCCGTCTAAAAAACAAATTAGATAAATGCCACTCCAATTATGGTGATTCATAAAAATGCCACTGCAATTTCCAATCTTCGAAAAATTCCACTACAATTTTTGCAAACTTTGAAAAACGCCACTGCAATTTTTGCAAACTTTGAAAAACGCCACTCCAGACTTCGAAAAATGCCACTGGAAATGGCATTTTTTTCAAAGTTTGGAAATTGCAGTGGCATTTCTCGGAATCACCAGATTTGGAGTGGCATTTATCAAATTAACCCAAAACAAAAATAACTGGGCGAGCTGCTGGGTCCCTAGTGTCTGCCGCTCGTTGTGCAATTCTCTCGTTTATTGACTATGTTGACAATGGCATGGGACCCAGATGTCAGAAATCCATTAGGAGGAGCCATTTTTTTATTGGCTTAAAATAAGGAGGCACTTGCTTGCGTACTGGCATGACCTTGGTGGGTCCCTGCTATCATCCTCTCCACGTACAATCATCTCCTGATTGTGTACGCGTCAACCTGGTAGGCCCACAAGTCAGCCTCTAAACTTGTGGCGGACAAATACAACCCATTTAAAAAAATAACAGCGCATTCCATACGTTCAAATGGAAAGTTCAAGATTCAGAGCAAAGTAACAGGTCTGATCTAGATATAGAGTACTGAACCTCCATGTGGTCCCATTCCAACATGTCAGTGAGACGATGGCGAGTCCTTTCGTACAATTTCCGAACGGACGTCTATGTAGGCCGGGGCGCCTCTTTGTGTACCGTGGCAACCGTCCACCGACTCTTCGCCTTTCCCTCTCAATTTAGAACTGATGTCGCACGCTCTCCCTCCCTCCTCCATTTGCATTCACCCTTCCTTCTGCCATTGTTCGATCATCTTCTCCATGGAGGGAACAGTCCGGAAACGACCCCGTTATTCTTGCCCCGATCTGAATGATGACGCGGTGGAGGAACTCATTGATCGGTGCGACGTCATCACCTCGGCTAGCATGGCAGGTTTGTTCAAGAGCATTCTCGACTCAACTAATAACATCATTACAAGGAACCCAAGGGTCCCGGAGCGGTTTGATCTCCCCTATCTTCTTCACCATGACCCTACTCACTGGCGCGAGGGACGACGGAAGCCTCGCCTTGTGCAAGTTGATGCCACTTGATAATGATACGTGTGATGTTAAGATGCCATCGCTTGAGGGCAAGGCTTGGGCAGGCGCAAATGAAGATTGGGTTGTTTATATTGGGTACTACTGTGAGTGGGAACATGTGAATGTGTACACTCGTCACCGGCTTCCACTTCCAAAAATCTCAGACTGCCCAGAGGTTGAGCACACAGATGATCTACGTGAGTTCAAATACGATCATGGTAACTGTCGTCTACGGAAGATAGCAATTTGTCAAGTTCCCAACCGCTCTTGGGATTACATGAACTATGAAGTTGTTGCTATCCTTGACAAGCTTGTTGCCTTCCTTACTTCCACGCCTCGATGGATATTGCTGAAAAATCAATTTCTGTACACGGATGAGTACTGTGATGCAATTCAATACGAGGGTCTTGTGTTTGCTGCCACCACTCGTGGCACTGTTTTTGCATGGAATCCTGATACTTTCGGTACGTTTGTCTTCCACTATAATTATAATTGTTTCATCCACATGCATGCGGGTTAGCTAGTTTCCCTTTACTAATTAACCTTATTGTGTTTCCAAGGTCCTGTGAACATTCCACCACATATTCTTGAAAAAATTTGTAACCAAGGGGGAGATGACGATGATGATGATCACGAGCATGAGGACCCATATAGGATTACTAAGTGGTGCCTGGCAACTTATTCCGATGGATCACCTCTTCTTGTCTGTATACAGGGCAACGCTGATGTGGCTAAGGAAGCAGGTGTTGTCTTGCATGGTCGCACTCTCCGGACCTATTCCAACATCCGTTGCAGGGTATTCGGGATGGATACTAGTGTACTAGCGCCAACACCTTCTCCCTGGTTCAGTATAAAAAGTCTTGGAGGAACTCGCTCTTCCTTGGACAAAACTATCCAATCATGGTGAAAGGCGATCCAGCTGCTGTTGACACAACGTTACTACCATTTATGAGAAGCAATTGTATCTATATCTCGGGCATTGCTATGCTTCCCTACCGTGGCTATCACAATATGGGTCATGAAATAGGCTGCTTCAGCCTAGATGATCAGTCCTGCGTTGGTCTCGAGATTGACAGTAGCTGCCCCTTCCCAGAGAAACTCTTCTGGTTCAAAGCAAGTGTTTCCAACGCCGAGGACTGGTTGAGCTGAAGTTCATTCCATTTCTTGTTATTTGTTCTGTGATGAAAACTTTAGTATTTACTAGAATGTTTTGTTGGAACTAATCTATAATCCAACATGTATCCTCGTTGTCGTTGTGTGTTGTTGACTTGTTGTATGTAATGAATGGTACATTTGCATATGCATGTCATAATCTCAATTTATAAATGGTTTTCGACTCTCTTCTTGGAGTGTTATTGCCGTAGTAGTATAGCCAGCATCCGTAGTAGTATGAAGTTGCCACATCACATAGAGCCAACCAATAGTTAGTTCTAGCTAGATCAACTAGAGCTAGGTGTCGCACGGAGGCTGAGAAATATGCTGATAGCATGACTGCGTGAGGTGGGCTTGTACGTAGTAGTATGATGTAGGCACAGGGCTTGCCATGTTTCCTACTCCTCCGTCTAAATGTGGAGAAGATTTGGTCGAGTTCTCCCTCCTTTTGCCGACACATGGGACATCCAGCATCCAGGTCGTGTCATGCAAGAAAATGGAGCGGTAGTTGAAGCCACGTGATGTGCATCTTGGGTTAAACTGTAAATAGAATCTTACTACTCTTGATTAACTCCAAAAGCGGCCACTGAAGATCTTTAGTGGATTTGTTTTTCATCACCAGCACGTTGAGGTGAAAGATGTGCAGGTTCAGTGGGTCCTCTTGTGTTTTCACTGACATGTGGGACCGCATGTGAGCAAACAGACGATGGGATCCGCGCGTCTGCTGGCTGGCTGAGAAGAAAGATGGAGGAGGGCTAAGCACGATCTCCAGGAAATTTGTTCTACGTAACCAACACCTCGATATAGGCTCGATATGGTGGGGTGGCATGGGCCATAACTAGCATTCACGTCTAGTAGTACGGCACACGCCACCCACATGAGTCCCATCCGACACCAATTTTCTTGGAGTCCATGGTACAGCCATCTCTTCTCCCTCCTGTTTTCTCAGCCATCGCGCGGTGGGGGTGGCGGGGGTTTGCCGATACTCAGTTTGCTCAACTGCGGTCCCACTTATAAGTGAAAATGCAACACATCATGCATTCCCCATTGAGCAGTGTGCCGAACCAACCGTTTGGGGGTGCAAAGTACGCGAACACGGCAGGATTTTCCTTTTGAACTTGTAACTTGTAAATTTTAGTCCTGCTCCATGGCGCGACCGAGGTAGAAATAATGATTTTCCCTAGAGTAATGAGAAGTTTGGTTCTGGCGCGGTTCATGCATGGAGTATGTATGAAAATTATGAAGTTGATGCGAAAGGTAAGATAATTACCAGTAGTACCATATACTACTACATGGATTTGACGGAAAGATAAAGATACATACGGATCCATCATCGACATCCTCACGCCCTAGTGCGCTGGGTCACCATCCGACGTGTGAGGAGCAGCGGCGTTGGCAGCGAGCTAAACGTGCTTCTGAACAATGCCGTCCAAGGTTGCCCTACGGGTCAAGAAGGCCAGCGACCTACCGTCCTCCTCTGGCACGTAGTAGTCCTTGTGGACGATTTGTGCGTAGATGTGGGTGATTATGTTGGCGGTGTCTTGCTGCGCCAGGCGCTGCACGACGAGTGCGACCTCGAGATGGACATTCTTCAGCGCGATGGCAGGCAGTCACAGGGCCACCGGTGCGTCAAAGAGGTTGTCACCATAGAGGCCCTTGAGGGTGACGAGCATCGCAGAGCCTAGGCGCATGGGCTGGAGGCGTGCGTCAAGGTCGTCCGCGAGCTTCTTGACAACAGTGAACTTGTCGAGGAAGCTGACGAGGACCTTATCGAATAAGGAGATGAAGCTGTCATCCAAGCGGCCTCTCACCCTGTCGCCTCAAGCATGACCTGGAGACGTTCCTCAGTGCCGGGCTGCAGGCCGGCGTCGTGGACCATCTGGCACAGCAGGCTGATGCTCGTGCTCATCGCCTCCATGGGTCTAGCTTCTATTCAACTGATCTTGTGATTGGAGTGATCACTCTCGCCCTTGGTGCGTAGGTGCATAGGATTCGTAGATTGGACTGGCTGGGAGAAGTGCAGACTGTGTTGCATTCACGTGTGTTTTGGCCATCTACTCCTCGGCCCTCTACTGCACCTACCTTTGGCTGTATGACAGGTGGGCCAGCCACCTGTTGGGCCCACGAGTCATTCACCCAAACGAAGGTGCAGTAAGTCAATGAAGCTGCGTCCCCCTCCGTCCCAAAACACTTAGGCACAGTACATTAACTCCCTCCTTGTTTCTTATTTCATGACATATCAATCAATGAGAGATGTGGGCCATGCATGCTTTCAATAACTTGAGACTACCAAACATGACATGAAGTGGTTAGTTCATTGCATGTAATCCTATTAATTAGCAAAAAGACATTAAGTTCTCTCGCTTTCCCCTTCGTCTTGGTCATGGTGCACAATCTAAGAGCATGGTTAATACTTAATAGTATAGGAAGCTGCTGGCTATATGATGTTGCCATGTCATAGTAGAGCCATCACTTGTAGCCACTCATACAATAAGGTTAGCTATAAGGCTGTGTTGGAAATATGCCCTAGAGGCAATAATAAAATGGTTATTATTATATTTCCTTGTTCATGATAATTGTCTATTGTTCATTCTATAATTGTATTAACTGGAAACCGTAATACACGTGTGAATACATAGATCGTAATATGTCCCTAGTAAGCCTCTAGTTGACTAGCTTGTTGATCAATAGATGGTCGTGGTTTCCTGACCATGGACATTGGATGTCGTTGATAATGGGATCACATCATTGGGAGAATGATGTGATGGACAAGACCCAATCTTAAGAGTAGCACAAAATCGTGTAGTTCGTTTGCTAAAGCTTTTCTAATGTCAAGTATCATTTCCTTAGACCATGAGATTGTGCAACTCTCGGATACCGTAGGAATGCTTTGGGTGTACCAAACGTCACAACGTAACTGGGTGGCTATAAAGGTGTACTATAGGTATCTCCGAAAGTGTCTGTTGGGTTGGCACGAATCGAGACTGGGATTTGTCACTCTGTATGACGGAGAGGTATCTCTGGGCCCACTCAGTAATACATCATCATAATGAGCTCAATGTGACTAAGGAGTTGGTCACGGGAACATGTGTTATGAAACGAGTAGAGAGACTTGCCGGTAATGAGATTTAATGAGGTATGGGGATACCGGCGATCGAATCTCGGGCAAGTAACATACCGATAGGCAAAGGGAATTGCATACGGGATTGATTGAATCCTTGACATCGTGGTTCATCCAATGAGATCATCGTGGAACATGTAGGAGCCAACATGGGTATCCAGATCCCACTGTTGGTTATTGGCCGGAGAGATGTCTCGGTCATGTCTACATGGTTCCCGAACCCGTAGGGTCTACACACTTAAGGTTCGGTGACACTAGAGTTGTTATGGGAAATAGTATGTGGTTACCGAAGGTTGTTCGGAGTCCCAGATGAGATCCCGGACGTGATGAGGAGTTCCGAAATGGTCCGGAGGTGAAGATCGATATATTGGACAAAGGGTATTGGAGTCCGGAATTATTCCGGGGGTACTAGGCGACGACCAGCGTGTCCAAAAGGGGTTTCGGAGGCCCCGACAAGCGTTGGGGGGCCTTATGGGCCAAGGGGAGGGGGCATATCAGCCCACTAAGGGGATGAGCTCCCATACCACCCCATCTCACGTAACTTGGAGAGGTGGGGGCGCCTGTCCTAGGGCAGCCACCCCTCCCGGCTTGGGGGAAAGTTTCCTAGGGGTGGGGGCACCCAAACCCATCTAGGGTTTTCCCTGTGGCCGCCGCCCCTACCCTAGGGAAACCCTAGGGAGCCTCCTCCTCCCCCTTCCCCCTATATATAGTGAGGGAGAAAGAGGGCAGCCGCACCCTTCCCCTGGCGCAGCCCCTCCCCCTCTCCTACACCTCCTCCTCCTCCGTAGCGCTTGGCGAAGCCCTGCTGGAGAACCATGAGCTCCATCACCACCACGCCGTCGTGCTGTCGGAGCTCTCCCTCAACTTCTCCTCTCCCCTTGCTGGATCATGAAGGAGGAGACGTCCCCGGGCTATACGTGTGTTGAACGCGGAGGCGTCGTTGTTCGACGCTTAGATCGGAATCGATCGCGATCTGAATCGCTGCGTGTACGACTCCACCAACCGCGTTCTTGTAACGCTTCCGCTTAGCGATCTTCAAGGGTATGAAGATGCACTCCCTCTCTCTCCTTGCTAGTATCTCTTATATTGATCTTGGTGACACATAGGAAATTTTTTAAATTATTGCTACGCTCCCCAACAGTGGTATCAGAGCTAGGTCTATGCGTAGATTCTATGCACGAGTAGAACACAAAGAAGTTGTGGGCGATGATTTGTTCAATTTGCTTACCGTTACTAGTCTTTTCTTGATCCGGCGGCATTGTGGATGAAGCGGCCCGGACCGACCTTACACGTACGCTTACGTGAGACTGGTTCCACCGACTGACATGCACTTGATGCATAAGGTGGCTGGCGGGTGTCTGTCTCTCCCACTTTAGTCGGATCGGATTCGATGAAAAGGGTCCTTATGAAGGGTAAATAGCAATTGGCATATCACCGTTGTGGTTTTGCGTAGGTAAGAAACGTTCTTGCTAGAAACCCATAGCAGCCACGTAAAACATGCAACAACAATTAGAGGACGTCTAACTTGTTTTTGCAGGGTATGCTATGTGATGTGATGTGGCCAAAAGGATGTGATGAATGATATATGTGATGTATGAGATTGATCATGTTCTTGTAATAGGAATCATGACTTGCATGTCGATGAGTATGACAACCGGCAGGAGCCATAGGAGTATTCTTAATTTATTTATGACCTGCATGTCAATGAAAATGCCATGTAATTACTTTACTTTATTGCTAACCGTTAGCCATAGTAGTAGAAGTAATAGTTGGCGAGGCAACTTCATGAAGACACGATGATGGAGATCATGATGATGGAGATCATGGTGTCATGCCGGTGACGATGGTGTTCATGTCGCGCCTCGAAGATGGAGATCAAAGGCGCAAGATGATATTGGCCATATCATGTCACTTTATGATTTGCATGTGATGTTTGTCATGTTTACATCTTATTTGCTTAGAACGAGGGTAGCATAAATAAGATGATCCCTCACTAAAATTTCAAGAAAGTGTTCCCCTAACTGTGCACCATTGCGAAGGTTCGTTGTTTCGAAGCACCACGTGATGATCAGGCGTGATAGATTCTAATGTTCGAATACAACGGGTGTAAGCCAGATTTACACATGCAAAACACTTAGGTTTACTTGACGAGCCTAGCATGTACAGACATGGCCTCGGAACACGATAGACCGAAAGGTCAAACATGAGTCGTTTAGTAGATACGATCAACATGGAGATGTTCACCCTTGATGACTAGTCTGTCTCACGTGGATCATGTATCACTTAGATGACTAGACGGATGTCTATCTGAGTGGGAGTTCATTGAATAATTTGATTAGATGAACTTAATTATCATGAACATAGTCTAAATTGTCTTTGCAAATTATGTGGATTAATAGCTCGCGCTTTAGCTCTTTGTTTTAATACGTTCCTAGAGAAAGACTAAGTTGAAAGATATTGTAAGCAATTGTGTGGACTAGGGTTGTAGTCTGAGGATTGTCCTCACTACTACATAGAAGGCTTCTATCCTTGATGCACTGCTCGGTGTGCCAACCCCTCTGGCGTCATCTGTGGATGTTGTGAACATCTGGTAGACACATTCTGATGACTACCTAATAGTTTAGTGCGCCATGCTTTACGGCTTAGAGTCAGGGCTCCAAAAGCGTTTCGAATGCCATAGAACATATGAGATGTTCGAAGAGCTGAAATTGGTATTTCAGGCTCATGCCCGTGTTGAGAGGTTGAGACCTCTGACAAGACCTTTGCCTACAAGATGGAGGAGAATAGCTTAGCCAGTGAGCATGTGCTCAGAATGTCTGGGTACTTCAATCACTTGAATCAAGTGGGAGTTAATCTTCCAGATAAGAGAGTGACAAAATTTCACCAGTCGCTATCACCAAGCTACTAGAGTTTCGTGATGAACTATAACATGCAAGGGAAGATAATCCCGGAGATGTTCATCGTGCTTAAGGCCGTAAAGGTAGAAATCAAGAAGGAGCATCAAGTGTTGATGGTTAACAAGAGCACTGTTTTCAAAGAAGGGCAAGGGCAAGAAGGGAAACTTCTTGAATGGCAAGCCGGTTGTCGCTCCAGTGAAGAAACCCAAGAACCCTTCAATTAGGGGAACGGTCACTGGTAGCGGAACTGCCTCAAATACTTGGCAGATAAGAAGGCTGTCAACTTCAACAAAAGTATATTTGATATATGTGTGTTATTGATGTCTACCTTACTAGTACTCCTAGTAGCACAGGGGTGTTAGATACCGGTTCAGTTGCTAATATTGGTAACTCGAGACAAAAGCTACGGAATTAATGGAGACTAGCTAAGGGCGAGGTGACGATGTGTGTTGGAAGTGTTTCCAAGGTTGATGTGATCACCATCGCACGCCCCCTCTACCTTTGGGATTAGTGTTGAACCTAGATAAATGTTGTTTGCATTGGTGTCTGCTTTGAGCATGAACATGATTAGATCATGTTTATAGCAATACAGTTATTCATTTAAGTCAGAGAATAATGGTTATTCTGATTACATGAATAATACCTTCTATGGTCATGCACCCAATGTGAATGGTTTATTAAATCCCGGTTGTAGTTATACACATGTTCATAACATTGATGCCAAAAGATGTAGAGTTGATAATGATAGTACCACTTTCATGTGGCACTGCCGCTTAGGTCATATTGGTGTAAAGCGCATGAAAGAACCTCTATGTTAATGCACTTTTGAAGTCACTTGATTTTGAATCACTTGACACATGCGAACCATGCCTCTTTGGCAAGATGACTAAAACCTCGTTCTTTGGAACAATGGAATGGGCAAGTGACTTGTTGGAAATCATACATGCTAATGTGTGTGGTCCGATGAGTGTTGACGCGCGCGGTGGATATCGTTATTTTCTCACCTTCACCGGTGAATTAAGTAGATATGGGTATATTTACTTAATGAAGCATAAGTTTGAAATGTCTGAAAAGTTCAAGCAATTTCATAGTAAAGTTGAGAATCATCGTAACAAGAAGATCAAGTTCCTTCGATCTGATCAACGGGAAAGTATCTGAGTTATGAGTTTGGCAATCACTAAAGACAAGGTGGAATCGTTTCACAGCTGACGCCGCCTGGAACACCATAGCATGATGGTGTGTCCGAACATCGTAATCGAACCTTATTGGATATGGTGTATGATGTCTCTTACCAATCTACCGCTATTTTGGGGGGTTATGCATTGAAGACAATTACATTCACTTTAAATAGGGCACCATCTAAGTCCGTGGAGACAACACCGTATGAACTATGGTTTGGCAAGAAACCAAAGTTGTTGTTTCTTAAGGTTTGGGGCTACGATGCTTATGTCGATAGGCTTCGGTCGGAAAATCTCGAACCCAAAGCGAAAAATTGTATCTTCATAGAATACCCAAACAAGATGATTGGATATACCTTCTATCTCAGATCTGAGGGCAAAGTGTTTGTTGCTAAGAACAGGTCCTTTCTCGAGAAAGAGTTTCTCTCAAAAGAACTGAGTGGGAGGAAGATAGAACTTGATAAGGTTGTTGAACCTTCACTTCAACCAGAGAGTAGCGCATCACAGAAAGATGTTCCTGTGGCACTTACGTCAGTTGAAGAGAAAGCTAATGATGATGATCACGAAGCTTCAGATCAAATTGCTATCGAACCTCGTAGGTCAACAAGGGTGTGTACAACTTCTCAGTGGTAACCCTGTCTTAAAGGTCATGTTGTTGGACAACGATGAACCTATGAGCTATGAAGAAGCGATGATGGGCCCGGATTCCAACAAATGGCTAGAAGCCAGGAAATTCGAGATAGGATCCATGTATGGACTTTGGTGGACTTGCCCGATGAACGGCAAGCCATTGAGAATAAATGGATCTTTAAGAAGAAGACAGACGCTGATGGTAATGTCACCATTTGTGAAGCTCGACTTGTCTCAAAGAAGTTTCTGACAAGTTCAAGGAGTTGACTATGATGAGACTCTCTCAATCATAGCGATGCTAAAGTCTGCTAGAACTATGTTAGCAGTTGCTGCATTTTCATTTACGAAATCAGGCAGATGGATGTCAAAACAAAGTTTCCTTGATGGTTTCCGTGAGGAAAGGTTGTATGTGATACAACCAAAAGGTTTTTGTCAATCCTAAGGATGCTAAAAGGTATGCAAACTCCAGCGATCCTTCTATGGACTGGAGCAAGCATCCTGGAGTTGGAAACGCTTTGATGAGGCCATCAAAGCATTTGGGTTTATACAAAGTTTGCAAGAAACTTGTATTTGCAAGAAAGTGAGTGGGAGCACTACAACATTTCTGATAGGTATATATGGATGACATATTGTTGATCGGAAATGATGTAGAATTTCTAGAAAGCATAAAGGGTTGTTTGAATGGAGTTTTTCAAAGGAAGACATGTGTAAAACTGCTTACATGTTGGGTATCAAGATCTATAGAGATAGATCAAGACGCCTGATAAGACTTTCATAGAGCACATACCTTAACATGATCTTGAAGGAGTTCAAGCTGGATCAGTCAAACAAGGATTTCATGCTTGAGTTGTGAGGTGTGAAGTTAAGACTTGAAGCTCGACCACGGTAGAAGAAAGAGAAAGCACGAAAGTCGTCCCCTATGCCTTAGCCATAGGCTCTATACGATATGCCAGGTTGTGTACCGCGATGTGCCTTCCCACGTGTCTGGCAAGAGGGTACAAGAGTGATCCAGGAGTGGATCATTGGACATCGGTCAAAATTGCCATTAGGAATAAGGAAATGTTTCTCAGTTATGGAGGTGATAAAAAGTTCGGCGTAAAGGGTTACATCGATGCAAGCTTTAACACCTATCCGGATGACTCTGGGTAGCAAACCGGATATGTATAGTGGAGCAACCAATTGGAATAGTTCCAAGTGGAGCATAGTAACAACATCTACAATATGAAATTGAGATTTGCGAAGAACACACGGATCTGAATGTTGCAGACCTGTTGACTGATACTTCTCTTGTAAGCATAACATGATCAAACCCTAGAACTCATTGAGTGTTAATCACATGGTGATGTGAACTAGATAATTGACTCTAGTAAACTCTTGGGTGTTAATCACAAGGCGATGTGAACTAGATTATTGTCTCTAGTACACTCTTCGGGTATTAGTCACATGGCGATGTGAACTATGAGTGTTAATCACATGGCGATGTGAACTAGATTATTGACTCTAGTGCAAGTGGGAGACTGTTGGAAATATGCCCTAGAGGCAATAATAAAATGGTTATTATTATATTTCCTTGTTCATGATAATTGTCTATTGTTCATGCTATAATTGTATTAACCGGAAACTGTAATACATGTGTGAATACATAGATCGTAATACGTCCCTAGTAAGCCTCTAGTTGACTAGCTCGTTGATCAATAGATGGTCATGCTTTCCTGACCATGGACATTGGATGTCGTTGATAATGGATCACATTATTGGGAGAATGATGTGATGGACAAGACCCAATCTTAAGCGTAGCACAAGATCGTGTAGTTCGTTTGCTAAAGCTTTTCTAATGTCAAATATCATTTCCTTAGACCATGAGATTGTGCAACTCCCGGATACCATAGGAATGCTTTGGGTGTACCAAACATCACAACATAACTGGGTGGCTATAAAGGTGCACTACAGGTATCTCCGGAAGTGTTTGTTGGGTTGGCACGAATCGAGACTGGGATTTGTCACTATGTATGACGGAGAGGTATCTCTGGGCCCACTCAGTAATGCATCATCATAATGATCTCAATGTGACTAAGGAGTTGGTCATGGGATCATGCGTTACGGAATGATTAAAGAGACTTGCCAGTAATGAGATTGAACGAGGTATGGGGATACCGGCGATCGAATCTCGGGCAAGTAACATACCGATAGGCAAAGGGAATTGCATACGGGATTGATTGAATCCTTGACATCATGGTTCATCCGATGAATCATTGTGGAACATGTAGGAGCCAACATGGGTATCCAGATCCCGCTATTGGTTATTGGCCGGAGAGATGTCTCGGTCATGTCTACATGGTTCCCGAACCCGTAGGGTCTACACACTTAAGGTTCGGTGACGCTAGAGTTGTTATGGGAAATAGTATGTGGTTACCGAAGGTTGTTTGGAGTCCCATATGAGATCCCGGACGTGACGAGGAGTTCCGGAATGGTCCGGAGGTGAAGATCGATATATTGGACGAATGGTATTGGAGTTCGGAATTATTCCGGGGGTACCGGGTGACGACCAGCGTGTCCGAAAGGTGTTTCGGAGGCCCCGGCAAGCGTTGGGGCGCCTTATGGGCCAAGGGGCGGGGGCACATCAGCCCACTAAGGGGCTGAGCGCCCCTCCCACCCCATCTCACATAACTTGGAGAGGTGGGGGTGCCTCCCCTAGGGCAGCCACCCCTCCCGGCTTGGGGGGCAAGTTTCCTAGAGGTGGGGGCGCCCAAACCCATCTAGGGTTTCCCCTGTGGCCACCGCCCCTGTTGGAAATATGCCCTAGAGGCAATAATAAATTTGTTATTATTATATTTCCTTGTTCATGATAATCGTTTATTATCCATGCTATAATTGTATTGATAGGAAACTCAGATACATGTGTGGATACATAGACAACACCATGTCCCTAGTAAGCCTCTAGTTGACTAGCTCGTTGATCAATAGATGGTTACGGTTTCCTGACCATGGACATTGAATGTCATTGATAACAGGATCACATCATTAGGAGAATGATGTGATGGACAAGACCCAATCCTAAGCATAGCACTAGATCGTGTAGTTCGTATGCTAAAGCTTTTCTAATGTCAAGTATCATTTCCTTAGACCATGAGATTGTGCAACTCCCGGATACCGTAGGAATGCTTTGGGTGTACCAAACGTCACAACGTAACTGGGTGACTATAAAGGTGCATTACAGGTATCTCCGAAAGTGTCTGTTGGGTTGGCACGAATCGAGACTGGGATTTGTCACTCCGTGTAAGCGGAGAGGTATCTCTGGGCCCACTCGGTAGGACATCATCATATGCGCAATGTGACCAAAGAGTTGATCACGGGATGATGTGTTACGGAACGAGTAAAGAGACTTGCCGGTAACGAGATTGAACAAGGTATAGGGATACCGACGATCGAATCTCGGGCAAGTACAATACCGCTAGACAAAGGGAATTGTATACGGGATTGATTAAGTCCTTGACATCGTGGTTCATCCGATGAGATCATCGTGGAACATGTGGGAGCCAACATGGGTATCCAGATCCCGCTGTTGGTTATTGACCGGAGAACGTCTCGGTCATGTCTGCATGTCTCCCGAACCCGTAGGGTCTACACACTTAAGGTTCGGTGACGCTAGGGTTATGAAGATATTAGTATGCGGTAACCCGAATGTTGTTCGGAGTCCCGGATGAGATCCCGGACGTCACGAGGAGTTCCGGAATGGTCCGGAGGTAAAGAATTATATATAGGAAGTGCTATTTCGGCCATCGGGATAAGTTTCGGGGTCACCGGTATTGTACCGGGACCACCGGAAGGGTCCCGGGGGTCCACCGGGTGGGGCCACCTGCCCCGGGGGGCCACATGGGCTGTAGGGGGTGTGCCTTGGCCTATATGGGCCAAGGGCACCAGCCCCAAGAGGCCCATTGCGCCCAAGAGATGGGAAAAAGGGGAGAGTCCCTAAAAGGGGAAGGCACCTCCGAGGTGCCTTGGGGAGATGGACCTCCTCCCCACCCTTGGCCGGCACCTTCCTTGGAGGAAGGGGCAAGGGCTGCCCTCCCCTCTCCCTTGGCCCTATATATAGTGGGAAAAAGGAGGAGCAAACAATCTAAGGCCTGGCGCCTCCCTCTCCCTCCCGTGACACATCTACCTCCTCCCGCAGCGCTTAGCGAAGCCCTGTTGGAATCCCGCTACTTCCACCACGCCGTCGTGCTGCTGGATCTCCATCAACCTCTCCCTCCTCCTTGCTGGATCAAGGCATGGGAGACGTCTCCCTTCCGTACGTGTGTTGAACGCGGAGGTGCTGTCCGTTCGGCACTAGGATCATCGGTGATTTGAATCACGACGAGTACGACTCCATCAACCCCGTTCACTTGAACGCTTCCGCTTAGCGATCTACAAGGGTATGTAGATGCACTCTCCTTCCCCTCGTTGCTAGTCTCTCCATAGATAGATCTTGGTGACACGTAGGAAAATTTTGAATTTCTGCTACGTTCCCCAACAGTGGCATCATGAGCTAGGTCTATTGCGTAGATTCTATGCACGAGTAGAACACAAAGTAGTTGTGGGCGTTGATTTTGTTCAATATGCTTGCCGTTACTAGTCTTATCTTGATTCGGCGGCATCGTGGGATGAAGCGGCCCGGACCGACCTTACACGTATTCTTACGTGAGACTGGTTCCACCGACTGACATGCACTAGTTGCATAAGGTGGCTAGCGGGTGTCTGTCTCTCCCACTTTAGTCGGATCGGATTCGATGAAAAGGGTCCTTATGAAGGGTAAATAGCAATTGGCATATCACGTTGTGGTCTTTGCGTAGGTAAGAAACGTTCTTGCTAGAAACCCATAGCAGCCACGTAAAACATGCAAACAACAATTAGAGGACGTCTAACTTGTTTTTGCAGGGTATGCTATGTGATGTGATATGGCCAAAAGGATGTGATGAATGATATATGTGATGTATGAGATGATCATGTTCTTGTAATAGGAATCACGACTTGCATGTCGATGAGTATGACAACCGGCAGGAGCCATAGGAGTTGTCTTATTTATTTATGACCTGCGTGTCAACATAAACGTCATGTAATTACTTTACTTTATTGCTAACCGTTAGCTGTAGTAGTAGAAGTAATAGATGACGTGACAACTTCATGGAGACACGATGATGGAGATCATGATGATGGAGATCATGGTGTCATGCCGGTGACGATGATGATCATGGAGCCCCGAAGATGGAGATCAAAAGGAGCAATATGATATTGGCCTTATCATGTCACTATTTGATTGCATGTGATGTTTATCATGTTTATACATCTTATTTGCTTAGAACGACGGTAGTAAATAAGATGATCCCTCATTAAAATTTCAAGAAAGTGTTCCCCCTAACTGTGCACCGTTGCGACAGTTCGTAGTTTCGAAGCACCACGTGATGATCGGGTGTTAGATTCATACGTTCATATACAACGGGTGTTGACGAGCCTAGCATGTACAGACATGGCCTCGGAACACATGCAAAACACTTAGGTTAACTTGACGAGCCTAGCATGTACAGACATGGCCTCGGAACACAGAAGACCGAAAGGTCGAGCATGAGTCGTATGGCAGATACGATCAACATGAAGATGTTCACCGATGTTGACTAGTCCGTCTCACGTGATGATCGGACACGGCCTAGTTGACTCGGATCATGTAATCACTTAGATGACTAGAGGGATGTCTATCTGAGTGGGAGTTCATAAGATGAACTTAATTATCCTGAACATAGTCAAAAGGATTTTGCAAATTATGTCGTAGCTCGCGCTTTAGTTCTACTGTTTAGTTATGTTCCTAGAGAAAAATTAGTTGAAAGTTGATAGTAGCAATTATGCGGACTAGGTCCGTAAACTGAGGATTGTCCTCATTGCTTCATAGAAGGCTTATGTCCTTAATGCACCGCTCAGTGTGCTGAACCTCGAACGTTGTCTGTGGATGTTGCGAACATCTGACATACACATTTTGATAACTACGTGATAGTTCAGTTAAACGGTTTAGAGTTGAGGCACCGAAGACGTTTTTTGAAACGTCGCGAAACATATGAGATGTTTTGAGGGCTGAAATTGGGATTTCAGGCTCGTGCCCACGTCAAGAGGTATAAGACCTCCGACGATTTTCTTAGCCTGCAAACTAAGGGAGAAAAGCTCAATTGTTGAGCTTGTGCTCAGATTGTCTGAGTACAACAATCATTTGAATCAAGTGGGAGTTGATCTTCCAGATAAGATAGTGATGTTTCTCCGAAGTCATTACCACCAAGCTGCTAGAGCTTCGTGATGAACTATAATGTATCAGGGACATATATGATGATCCTTGAGATATTCGCGATGTTTGACACCGCGAAAGTAGAAATCAAGAAGGAGCATCAATTGTTGATGGTTAGTGAAACCACTAGTTTCAAGAAGGGCAAGGGCAAGAAGGGATACTTCATGACACGGCAATTCAGCTGCTGCTCTAGTGAAGAAACCCAAGGTTGAACCCAAACCCGAGACTAAGTGCTTCTGTAATAAGGGGAACAACCACTGGAGCAGAATTACCCTAGATACTTGGTAGATTAGAAGGCTGGCAAGGTCGATAGAAGTATATTGGATATACATTGTGTTGATGTGTACTTTACTAGTACTCCTAGTAGCACCAGGGTATTAGATACCGGTTCGGTTGCTAAGTGTTAGTAACTCGAAATAAAAGCTACGGAATAAACGGAGACTAGCTAAAGGTGAGCTGATGATATGTGTTGGAAGTGTTTCCAATGTTGATATAATCAAATATCGTACGCTCCTTCTACCATCGAGATTGGTGTTTGTGTTGAGCATAGACATGATTGGATTATGTCTATCGCAATACGGTTATTCATTTAAGGAGAATAATGGTTACTCTGTTTATTTGAATAATACCTTCAATGGTCTTACACCTAAAATGAATGGTTTATTGAATCTCGATCGTAGTGATACACATGTTCATGCCAAAAGATAGTAATGATAGTACCACCTACTTGTGGCACTGCCACGTAAGTCATATCGGTATAAAACGCATGAAGAAGCTCCATGTTGATGGATCTTTGGACTCACTCGTTTTTGAAAAGTTTGAGACATGCGAACCATGTCTATTGGTGTATATGCATGAAGAAACTCCATGCAAATGGACCGTTTGACTCACTTGATTTTGAATCACTTGAGACATGCAAATCATACCACATGGGCAAGATGACTGAAAGCCTCGTTTTCAGTAAAATGGAACTAGAAAGCAACTTGTTGGAAGTAATACATTTTGATGTGTGCAGTCCAATGAGTGCTGAGGCATGTAGTGGATATCGTTATGTTCTTCACAGATGATTTGAGTAGATGTTGAGTATATTTACTTGATGAATCACGAGTCTGAATTATTGAAAGGTTCAAGTAATTTCAGTGTGAAGTTGAAAGATCGTCGTGACAAGAGGATAAAAGATCTATGATATGATCATAGAGATGAATATCTGAATTACGAGTTTGGCACAAAATTAAGACATTGTGGAAATCGTTTCACAACTAATACAGCCTGGAACACCATAGTGTGATGGTGTGTCCGAACATCATAACTGCACCCTATTGGATATGATGCATACCATGATGTCTCTTATCAAATTACCACGATAGTTTATGGGTTAGGCATTAGAGACAACCACATTCACTTTAAATAGGGCACCACGTAATTCCGATGAGATGACACCGTATGAACTATGGTTTAGAGAAACCTAAGCTGTCATTTCTTAAAAGTTTGGGGCTGCGACGCTTATGTGAAAAAGTTTCAGGCTGATAAGCTCGAACCCAAAGCGGATAAATGCATCTTCATAGGACACCCAAAACAGTTGGGTATACCTCCTGTCTCAGATCCGAAAGCAATAAGGGATTGTTTCTAGAATCGGGTCCTTTCTCGAGGAAAAGTTTCTCTCGAAAGAATTGAGTGGGAGGATGGTGGAGACTTGATGAGGTTATTGAACCGTTACTTCAACTAGTGTATAGCAGGGCACAAAGAGTTGTTCCTGTGGCACCTACACCAATTGAAGTGGAAGCTTATGATATTGATCATGAGACTTCAGATCAAGTCACTCCCAAACCTCGTGGGATGACAAGGATGCGTACTACTTCAGAGTGGTACGTAATCCTGTCTTGGAAGTCATGTTGCTAGACAACAATGAACCTACGAGCTATGGAGAAGCGATGGTGGGCCTGGATTCCGATAAATGGCTCGAGGCCATATAAATCCGAGAGAGGATCCATGTATGAAAACAAAGTGTAGACTTTGGCAGAACGGCTCGATGGTCGTAAGGCTGTTGAGTACAGATGGATTTTAAAAGGAAGACGAACAATGATGGTAAGTATCACCATTAAGAAAGCTCGACTTGTCGTTAAGATGTTTTCCGACAAGTTCAAGGAGTTGACTACGATGAGACTTTCTCACTCGTAGCGATGCTAAGAGTCTGTTGGAATTATATTAGTGATTACTGCATTATTTATGAAATCTTGCAGATAGGATGTCAAAACATTGTTTCCTCGATGATTTTCTTGAGGAAAGGTTGTATGTGATACAACCGGAAGGTTTTGTCAATCCTGAAAGATGCTAATAAGTATGCAAAGCTCCAGCAATCCTTCTAAGGACTGGAGTAAGCATCTCGGAGTTGGAATGTATGCTTTGATGATGATCAAAGATTTTGGGTTTATACAAAGTTTATGAGAAACTTGTATTTCCAAAGAAGTGAGTGGGAGCACTATAGAATTTCTGATGAGTATATGTTGTTGACATATTTGGATCAGAAATGACGTAGAATTTCTGGAAAGCATATAGGGTTATTTGGAAAGTGTTTTTCAATGGAAAGCCTGGATTAAGCTACTTGAACATTGAGCATCAAGATCTATAAGGATAGATCAAAACGCTTAATGGTACTTTCAAATGAGCACATACCTTGACATGATCTTGAAGGTGTTCAAGATGGATCAGTCAAAGAAGGAGTTCTTGCCTGAGTTGTAAGGTATGAAGTTAAGACTTAAAGCTCGACCACGGCAGAAGAAAGAGGAAGGACGAAGGTCGTCCCCTATGCTTTTATCATAGGCTCTCTACAGTATGCTATGCTGTGTACCGCACCTGAAGTGTGCCTTGCCATGAGTCAGTCAAGGGGTACAAGAGTGATCCAAGAATGGATCACAGGACAGCGGTCAAAGTTATCCTTAGTAACTAGTGGACTAAGGAATTTTCTCGATTATGGAGGTGGTAAAAGAGTTCGTCGTAAAGGGTTACGTCGATGCAAGCTTAACACCTATCCGGATAGCTCTGAGTAGAGATACCGGATACGTATAATGGAGCAACAATTTAGAATAGCTCCAAGTAGAACAGTTATTTGGAATAGCTCCAAATAGAACGTGGTAGCTACATCTAGGAGATGACATAGAGATTTGTAAAGCACACACGGATCTGAAAGGTTCAGACCCGTTGACTAAAACCTCTCTCACAAGCAACATGATCAAACCTAAGAACTCATTGAGTGTTAATCACATAGTGATGTGAACTAGACTACTGACTCTAGTAAACTCTTGGGTGTTAGTCACATGGCGATGTGACCTGTGAGTGTTAATCACATGGCGATGTGAACTAGATTATTGACTCTAGTGCAAGTGGGAGACTGTTGGAAATATGCCCTAGAGGCAATAATAAATTGGTTATTATTATATTTCCTTGTTCATGATAATCGTTTATTATCCATGCTATAATTGTATTGATAGGAAACTCAGATACATGTGTGGATACATAGACAACACCATGTCCCTAGTAAGCCTCTAGTTGACTAGCTCGTTGATCAATAGATGGTTACGGTTTCCTGACCATGGACATTGGATGTCATTGATAACGGGATCACATCATTAGGAGAATGATGTGATGGACAAGACCCAATCCTAAGCATAGCACTAGATCGTGTAGTTCGATGCTAAAGCTTTTCTAATGTCAAGTATCATTTCCTTAGACCATGAGATTGTGCAACTCCCGGATACCGTAGGAATGCTTTGGGTGTACAAACGTCACAACGTAACTGGGTGACTATAAAGGTGCATTACAGGTATCTCCGAAAGTGTCTGTTGGGTTGGCACGAATCGAGACTGGGATTTGTCACTCCGTGTAAGCGGAGAGGTATCTCTGGGCCCACTCGGTAGGACATCATCATATGCGCAATGTGACCAAGGAGTTGATCACGGGATGATGTGTTACGGAACGAGTAAAGAGACTTGCCGGTAACGAGATTGAACAAGGTATAGGGATTACCGACGATCGAATCTCGGCAAGTAACCATACGATAGACAAAGGGAATTGTATACGGGATTGATTAAGTCCTTGACATCGTGGTTCATCCGATGAGATCATCGTGGAACATGTGGGAGCCAACATGGGTATCCAGATCCCGCTGTTGGTTATTGACCGGAGAACGTCTCGGTCATGTCTGCATGTCTCCCGAACCCGTAGGGTCTACACACTTAAGGTTCGGTGACGCTAGGGTTGTAGAGATATTAGTATGCGGTAACCCGAATGTTGTTCGGAGTCCCGGATGAGATCCCGGACGTCACGAGGAGTTCCGGAATGGTCCGGAGGTAAAGAATTATATATAGGAAGTGCTATTTCGGCCATCGGGACAAGTTTCGGGGTCACGTATTGTACCGGGACCACCGGAAGGGTCCCGGGGGTCCACCGGGTGGGGCCACCTGCCCCGGGGGGCCACATGGGCTGTAGGGGGTGTGCTTGGCCTATATGGGCCAAGGGCACCAGCCCCAAGAGGCCCATGCGCCAAGAGAGAGAAAAAAGGGGAGAGTCCTAAAAAGGGGAAGGCACCTCCGAGGTGCCTTGGGGAGGATGGACTCCTCCCCACCCTTGGCCGCACCCTTCCTTGGAGGAAGGGGCAAGGGCTGCGCCTCCCCCTCTCCCTTGGCCCTATATATAGTGGGGAAAAAGGAGGAGCAAACCAATCTAAGGCCTGGCGCCTCCCTCTCCCTCCCGTGACACATCTACCTCCTCCCGCAGCGCTTATCGAAGCCCTGTTGGAATCCCGCTACTTCCACCATGCCGTCGTGCTGCTGGATCTCCATCAACCTCTCCCTCCTCCTTGCTGGATCAAGGCATGGGAGACGTCTCCCTTCCGTACGTGTGTTGAACGCGGAGGTGCTGTCCGTTCGGCACTAGGATCATCGGTGATTTGAATCACGACGAGTACGACTCCATCAACCCCGTTCACTTGAACGCTTCCGCTTAGCGATCTACAAGGGTATGTAGATGCACTCTCCTTCCCCTCGTTTCTAGTCTCTCCATAGATAGATCTTGGTGACACGTAGGAAAATTTTGAATTTATGCTACGTTCCCCAACAGCCCCTACCCTAGTGAAACCCTAGGGCGCCTCCTCCTCCCCCTTCCCCCTATATATAGTGAGGGAGAGAGAGGGCAGCTCCACCCTTCCCCTAGCGCAGCCCCTCCCCCTCTCCTACACCTCCTTCTCCTCCGTAGCGCTTGGCGAAGCCCTGCCGGAGAACCACGAGCTCCATCACCACCACGTCGTCGTGCTGTCGGATATCTCCCTCAACTTATCCTCTCCCATTGTAGGATCAAGAAGGAGGAGACGTCCCCGGGCTGTATGTGTGTTGAACGTGGAGGCGCCGTTGTTCGGCGCTTAGATCGGAATCGTCCGCGATCTGAATTGCTGCGTGTACGACTCCACCAACCACTTTCTTGTAACGCTTCCTCTTAGCGATCTTCAAGGGTATGAAGATGCACTCCCTCTCCCTCGTTGCTAGTATCTCTTAGATTGATCTTGGTGACACGTAGGAATTTTTTTAAATTATTGCTACGTTCCCCAACAGGTTGGCTATAAGAGTACTACTTTTTCTCATCTTCTCTCTCTCTTTCTCAATATTTATTGTATATCGGCCTAGGAATCCGCATATAGATAGGCTCTTGCATGAGAGCCCACTCCTCTTTTTCACTTGCACTAAGATGACTTATACACCTAGACGGAGGGAGTAGTCTCAAGTCATTGGATGCATACGCACCCCATGTCTCGTATTGGGTGATTTCTTTTTTCGTGCCAAAAAACAGGGAATGAGCTGGGTAGTTGATGCACCGCGCGCAAAAGTTTTGGGATTACTATTTGTTATTTGTAACGTGACTGATGCACTAGTACAGAGGGAGTACAATAGTAGTCTTTGATAGCAATTTTTTGTTGGTAGCTTACAAAGCTAAGCACTCGGTGAGTACAATAGTAGTCTGATTGATAAGACTTCAGGTTTGAGCCATCTACCGGAAGGAATAAAACAATACACCATGTATTTATTTACAAAGGGAGTATTACATTTTTGTGACATGCATTACTAGATATTGCTAGTCAAATACTAAATCCAGATGGACGTGGTAGTACTACTAAATCCAGACGGTGGTGCTAGTACTAGTAGTAGTAGGAGTACTTGTTGGGAAACGTACTAATTTCAAAAAAAATCCTACGCACACGCAAGATCATGGTGATGCATAGCAACGAGAGGGGAGAGTGTTGTCCACGTACCCTCGTAGACCGTAAGCGGAAGCGTTATGACAACGCGGTTGATGTAGTCATACGTCTTCCCGATCGACCGATCCTAGTACCGAACATACGACACCTCCGTGATCTGCACACGTTTGGCTCGGTGACGTCCCACGAACTCATGATCTAGTAGAGCTTCGAGGGAGAGCTTCGTCGGCACGACGGCGTGATGACGGTGATGATGAAGTTACCAGCGCAGGGCTTCGCCTAAACACTGCAACGATATGACCGAGGTGGAATATGGTGGAGGGGGACACCGCACACGGCTTGGAACAATCAACTTGTGTGTTCTAGGGTGCCCCCTGCCCCCGTATATAAAGGAGCAAGGGGGGAGGCCGGCCGGCCCTAGTGGCGCCCAAGGAGAGGAGGAATCCTCCTCCTAGTAGGAGTAGGATTCATCCTTTCCTAGTCCTACTAGGAAGGGGAGGGGGTGGAAAGAGAGGGAGAGGGAGAGGGAAAGAGGGGCCGCGCCCCTTCCCCTAGTCCTATTCGGACTCCCCTTGGGGGGCGCCACCTCCTGGGCTGCTTCCCTCTCTCTCCCCTAAGGCCCACTAAGGCCCAATACTTCCCCGGGGGGTTCCGGTAACCCCTCCGGCACTCCGGTTTTCTCCGAATTCACCCAGAACACTTTCGGTGTCCGAACATAGTCTTCCAATATATCAATGTTTATGTATCGACCATTTCAAGACTCCTCGTCATGTCCGTGAACATATCCGGGACTCCGAACTACCTTCGGTACATCAAAACACATAAACTCATAATACTGATCGTCACCGAACGTTAAGCATGCAGACCCTACGGGTTCAAGAACTATGTAGACATGACCAAGACTCAGCTCCGGTCAATAACCAATAGCGGAACCTAGATGCTCATATTGGTTCCTAAATATTCTTCGAAGATCTTTATCGATCAAACCGCATAACAACATTCGTTGTTCCCTTTGTCATCGGTATGTTACATGCTCGAGATTCGATCGTCGGTATCTCAATACCTAGTTCAATCTCGTTACCGACAAGTCTCTTTACTCGTTCCGTAATGTATCATCCCGCAACTAACTCATTAGTCACATTGCTTGCAAGGCTTATAGTGATGTGCATTACCGAGAGGGCCCGAAGATATCTCTCCGACAATCGGAGTGACAAATCCTAATCTCGATCTATGCCAACTCAACAAGTACCATCGGAGACACCTGTAGAGCACCTTTACGATCACACAGTTACGTTGTGACGTTTGGTAGCACACAAAGTGTTCCTCCGGTATTCGGGAGTTGCATGATCTCATAGTCATAGGAACATGTATAAGTTATGGAGAAAGCAATAGCAACAAACTAAACGATCATCATGCTAAGCTAATGGATGGGTCAAGTCAATCACATCATTCTCTAATGATGTGATCCCTTTAATCAAATGACAACTCATGTCTATGGTTAGGAAACATAAGCATCATTGATTCAACGAGCTAGTCAAGTAGAGGCATACTAGTGATATTCTGTTTGTCTATGTATTCACACATGTAATAAGTTTCCGGTTGATACAATTCTAGCATGAAAATAAACATTTATCATGATATAAGGAAATAAATAATAACTTTATTATTGCCTCTAGGGCATATTTCCTTCAGTCTACCACTTGCACTAGAGTCAATAATCTAGTTCACATCGTCATGTGATTTAACATCAATAGTTCACATCTCCATGTGACTAATACCCAAAGAGTTTACTAGAGTCAATAATATAGTTCACATCACTATCTGATTAACACCCAAAAAAGAGTGATCATGTTTTGCTTGTGAGAGAATTTAGTCTACGGGTCTGCAACATTTAGATTCGTATGTATTTCACAAATTTCTATGTCTACAATGCTCTGTATGGAGCTACTCTAGCTAATTGCTCCCACTTTCAATATGTATCCAGATTAAGACCTAGAGTCATCTAGATCAATGTAAAAAGCTTGCATTGATGTAACTCTTTACGACGAACTCTTTTATCACCTCCATAACCGAGAAATATTTCCTTAGTCCTCTAAGGATAATTCTGACTGCTGTCTAGTGATCTACTCCTAGATCACTATTGTACTCCCTTGCCAGAATCATGCTAAGGTATACAATAGGACTGGTACACAGAATAGCATACATTATAGAACCTATGACTGAGGCATAGGGAATGACTTTTCATTCTCTTTCTATTTTCTGCTATGGTCGGGTTTTGAGTCTTTACTCAACTTCACACCTTGCAACATAGGAAAGAACTCCTTCTTTGACTTTTCCATTTGGAACTACTTCAAAATCTTGTCAAGGTATGTACTCATTGAAAATATATCAAGTGTCTTGATCTATCTCTATAGATCTTGATGCTCAATATGTAAGTAGCTTCATCAAGTTCTTTCTTTGAAAAACTCTTTTCAAACACTCCTTTATGCTTTCCAGAAAATTCTACATTATTTTCGATCAACAATAAGTTATTCACATATACTTATCAGAAATGATGTAGTGCTCCCACTCACTTTCTTGTAATACAGGCTTCACCGCAAGTCTGTATAAAACCATATGCTTTGATCACTTTATCAAATCATATATTCCAACTCCAAGATGCTTGCACCAGTCCATAGATGGATCGCTGGAGCTTGCTCAATTTGTTAGCACCTTTAGGATCGACAAAACCTTCTGGTTGCATCATATACAACTCTTCTTTAAGAAATCCATTAAGGAATGCAGTTTTGACATCCATTTGCCAGATTTCATAAAATGCGGCAACTGCTAACATGATTCGGACAGACTTTTAAGCATCGGTACGAGTGGGAAAATCTCATCATAGTCAACACCTTGAACTTGTCGTAAACATTTTCCGACAATTCAAGCTTTGTAGATAGCAACACTACTATCAGCGTCCGTCTTCCTCTTGAAGATCCATTTGTTCTTAATGACTCACCGATCATCGGGCAAGTCAATCAAAGTCCATACTTTGTTCTCATACATAGATCCCATCTCAGATTTCATGGCCTCAAGCCATTTTGCGGAATCTGGGCTCATCATTGCTTCCTCATAGTTCGTAGGTTCATCATGGTCTAGTAACATGACTTCCAGAACAAGATTACCATACCACTCTGGTGCGGACCGTACTCTGGTTGACCTGCGAGGTTCGGTAGTAACTTGATCTGAAGTTTCATGATCATCATCATATAGCTTCCTCACTAATTGGTGTAGGAATCACTGGAACTGAATTCTGTGATGAACTACTTTCCAATTCGGGAGAAGGTACAATTACCTGATCAAGTTCTACTTTCCTCCTACTCACTTCTTTCGAGAGAAACTCCTTCTCTAGAAAGGATCCATTCTTAGCAAGGAATGTCGTGCCTTTGGATCTATGATAGAAGGTGTACCCAACATTACTTTTGGGTATCCTATGAAGACACACTTCTCTGACTTGGGTTTGAGCTTATCAGGATGAAACTTTTTCACATAAGCATCGCAATCCCAAACTTCAAGAAATGGCAGCTTTGGTTTCTTGCTAAACCACAGTTCATACAGTGTTGTCTCAACAGATTTAGATGGTGCCCTTTTTAACATGAATGTAGCTATCTCTAATGCATAACCCCCAAAACGATAGTGGTAAATCAGTAAGAGACATCATAGATTGCACTATATCCAATAAAGTACGGTTATGATGTTCCATGTGGCACGAATTATTTTCTTGTCACGATGATTTTCCACTTCACTCTGAAATTCTTTGAACTTCTCAAATGTTTCAGACTTATGTTTCATCAAGTAGATATACCCATATCTGCTCAAATCATCTGTGAAGGTGAGAAAATAACGATACCCGCCGCGAGCCTCAACACTCATCGGACCACATACATCAGTATGTATTATTTCCAATAAGTCAGTTGCTCGCTCCATTCTTCCGGAGAACGGAGTCTTAGTCATCTTGCCCAAGAGGCATGGTTCGCAAGCATCAAGTGATTCATAATCAAGTGATTCCAAAAGCCCATCAGCATGGAGTTTCTTCATGCGCTTTACACCAATGTGACCTAAACGGCAGTGCCACAAATAAGTTGCACTATCATTATTAACTTTCCATTTTTTTCTTCAATATTATGAATATGTGTATCACTACGATCGAGATTCAATAAACCATTTATATTGAGTGTATGACCATAGAAGGTTTTATTCATGTATATAGAACAACAATTATTCTTTGACATAAATGAATAACCGTATTGCAATAAACATGATCCAATCATATTCATGCTCAACGCAAACACCACATAACATTTATTTTAGGTTCAACACTAATCTCGAAGGTAAAGGGAGTGTGCGATGGTGATCTTATCAACCTTGGAATCACTTCCAACACACATCATCACCTCACCCTTAACTAGTCTCTGTTTATTTTGCAACTCCCGTTTCGAGTTACTAGTCTTAGCAACTGAACCAGTATCAAATACTGAGGGGTTGCTATAAACAATACTAAAGTACACATCAATAACATGTATATCCAATATACCTTTGTTCACTATGCCATCCTTCTTATCCGCTAAATACTTGGGGCAGTTCCGCTTCTAGTGACCAGTCCCTTTGCAGTAGAAGCACTCGGTCTCAGGCTTAGGTCCATGGTGTTACACGTGGCATGAGTTGTGAAACTTATTCCACATTGTTTTTAAATGAAGGCCAATATCATAACTCAAATATTTGCCTCCGCGATCAGATATTAGAAACTTTCTTTTCTTGTTACGATGATTTTCCACTTCACTCTGAAATTCTTTGAACTTTTCAAATGTTTCAGACTTGTGTTTCATTAAGTAGATATACTCATATCTTCTCAAATCTTCTATGAAGGTCAGAAAATAACGATACCCGCCGAGCCTCCACACTCATCGGACCACATACATCGGTATGTATTATTTCCAATAAGTCAGTGGCTTCGCTCCATTGTTCCGGAGAATGGAGTCTTAGTCATCTTGTCCATGAGGCATGGTTCGCAAGCATCAAATGATTCATAATCAAGTGATTCCAAAAGTCTATCCGCATGGAGTTTCTTCATGCACTTTACACCAATATGACCTAATGGCAGTGCCATAAGTATGTTGCATTATTATTATTAACTCTGCATCTTTTGGCTTCAATATTATGAATATGTGTATCACTACGATTGAAATTCAATAAACCATTTATTTTAAGTGTATGACCATAGAAGGTTTTATTCATGTAAATAGAACAACAATTATTCTTTGACTTAAATGAATAACTGTATTGCAATAAACATGATCCAATCATATTATGCTCAACGCAAACACCAAATAACATTTATTTAGGTTCAACACTAATCTCGAAGGTAGAGGGAGTATGCGATGCTGATCTTATCAACCTTGGAATCTCTTCCAACACACATCGTCACTTTGCCCTCAACTAGTCTTTGTTCATTTTGTAACTCCTGTTTCGAGTTACTAATCTTAGCAATTGAATCAGTATCAAATACCTAGGGTTTACTATGAAGACTAGTAAAGTACACATCAATAATCTGTATATCAAATATACCTTTGTTCACTTTGCCATCCTTCTTATCCGCCAAGTATCTAGGGCAGTTCCACTTCCAGTGACCATTTCCTTTGCAGTAGAAGCACTCAGTTTCAGGCTTGGGTCTAGCTTTGGGCTTCTTCACGGGAGTGAAAACTTGTCTGTCATTCTTCTTGAAGTTCCCTTTCTATCCCTTTTCCCTTTTCTTGAAACTAGTGGTCTTGTTAACCATCAACACTTGATGCTTTTCTTGATTTCTACCTCCGCCGATTTTAGCATCACGAAGAGCTTGGGAATTGTTTTCGTTATCCCTTGCATATTATAGTTCATCACGAAGTTCTAGTAACTTGGTGATAGTGACTAGAGAACTTTGTCAATTACTATCTCATCTAGAAGATTAACTCCCACTTGATTCAAGCAATTTGTAGTACCCAGACAATCTGAGCACATGCTCACTGGTTGAGCTATTCTCCTCCATCTTGTAGGCAAAGTACCGCCAGAGGTCCCATGCCTCTTGACACGGGCATGAGTATGAAATACCAATTTCAACTCATGGAACATCTTATATGCTCCATGGCGTTCAAAATGTTTTTGAAGTCCCGGTTCTAAGCCGTAAAGCATGGTGCACTAAACTACCAAGTAGTCATCATACCGAGCTTGTCAAACATTCATAATGTCTACATCTTCTCCTGCAATAGGTCTGTCACCAGCGGTGCATCAAGGACATAATTCTTCTGTGCAGCAATGAGGATAATCCTCAGATCACGAACCTAGTCCGCATCATTGCTACTATCATCTTTCAACATAGTTTTTCTCTAGGAGCATATCAAAAATAAACGGGGAGCTACATCGCGAGCTATTGATCTACAACATAGTTATGCAAATACTATCAGGACTAATTTCATGATAAATAAAAGTTCAATTAATCATATTACCTAAGAACTCCCACTTAGATAGACATCCCTCTAGTCATCTAAATGATCACGTGATCCAAATCAACTAAACCATGTCCGATCATCACATGAGATGGAGTAGTTTTCAATGGTGAACATCACTATGTTGATCATATCTACTATATGATTCACGCTCGACCTTTCTGTCTCCAGTGTTCCGAGGCCATATCTGCATGTGCTAGGCTTGTCAAGTTTAACCCGAGTATTCCGCGTGTGAAAAACTGGCTTGCACCCGTTGTATGTGAACGTAGATCTTATTAAGGGAGTCCTGGACTAAGGGGTCCTCGAGCGTCCGGCCTATTAGCCATGGGCCGGATAGATGGGTTGTGAAGATACAAAGACCGAAGACTCTACCCGAGTCCGGATGGGACTCTCCTTGGCGTGGAAGGCAAGCTTGGCGACCAAATATGAAGATTCCTTTCACTGTAACCGACTTTATGTAACCCTAGATCCCTCTAGTGTCTATATAAACCGGAGGGCTAGATCCTTAGAGGAGGACAAAGACAATCATAATCAGATAGGCTCGACTTCTAGGGTTTTAGCCATTACGATTTTGTGGTAGATCAACTCTTGTAACCCCCATACTCATCAATATTAATCTAGCAGGACGTAGGGTTTTACCTCCATCGAGAGGGCCCGAACCTGGGTAAACATTGTGTTCCCTATCTCCTGTTACCATCAACCTCAGACGCACAGTTCGGGACCCCCTACTCGAGATCCGCCGGTTTTGACACCGACATTGGTGCTTTCATTGAGAGTTCCACTGCGTCCCTGCCAAGAGGTTCGATGGACTCGTCAATCATCCACAACAACATTGTCCAGGGAGAAACCTTCCTCCCCGGACAGATCTTCGTGTTCGGCGGCTTCGCACTACGGGCCAACTCGCTTGGCTATCTAGAGCAGATCGATAGCTACGCCCCTGGCCACCAGGTCAGATTTGGAAGCTTGAACTATGTCGCGAACATCTGCGGATACTTGATATTTGACGGATTCGAGACCGTGATATTAGCCGGTCCATGTCACCACGATGAACATGACTTAAATCTGTCATCAAACCACACCCAGGAGATGGAACCTACAACACCGGTCTGGCTCTAGATCTGGAGCAGATCACGCCATCCGAGGATGGGAGGCTCAGCCCCGCCATGGGGGCCGCAGACTCATCGGTGTTGGAGCCGTACACAGACCCAACATCAAGTGAGATCTGTGTTGCCAGAACCTCAAACACGTTTCTGGCTACAGGTTCCAAGGCATGTGCGTCCATGCACGACGAGCTTGATCGGGCGTCGATCGTTGAATTCAGCTCCGCGGACATCTTCCGGCACTCACCTTTAGGTGACGTGCTAAACTCATTAAAAACACTCTCCCTAGTGGGGGACTCACAACCGAATTATATCCGGTTTGAACTGGAGGCTGATGACGGAGAATTTTGCTTCCCACCCCCCGCCCACTTAATAGCCACTGTCGAAGTCCTAACTGACATGCTCGATTATGGCTCCCACGACATCGATGGTATGGACGACGATGCCGGAGAAGAAGAGGCCCAAAACCTGCCGTTTACCAGACGCTTGACGGCCACTTCCTCGTATGACGTATACATGGTGGATGCACCAAAAGAGAATAACGGCTATGACAAGGAAGATCTGGTTGAGGATAAACCTCCCGAGATACAACCAAAGCGTCGGCGTCAGCGGCGCCACTCTAAGTCGCGCTGTAGAAAAGACAGCAACACCGACATAAGAGAAGATAACACTCCGGACGGTGCCGAAGACAATGAAGACCCTGTTGAGGCAACTGCCGAACAAAATGAACAGGAAGACGAGCAAGTTAGCCCTGGTGAACATGCCACGCACGAAGACTCGGAGGACAGTAATTATCTTCCGCTCTCCGAGGATGAGGTGAGCCTCGGCACTAAGGATTTTATCGTGCCTGAGGAACCTCTTGAGCAGGAGCGCTTCAAGCACCAGCTAATAGCCACTGCAAGGAGCCTAAAAAGAAGCAGCAACAGCTTCAAGCTGATTAAGACCTGCTCAATGACAGATGGACTAACGTCCTGGAAGCCGAGGAATACGGCCTCAAGCGACCACTCAAAAGTTACCCGAAGCGCAAATTACTACCTCAATTCGATGACGAGGCGCTGGAGCCTGTGCCATCAGCGCAGAATGCGGCTGACCGGCTGCCACATGGCCGGGACAAAGTGGAAACACAAGCCAAACACCAGCCCGCCTTACCTCGCCGTAAAGACAGAGACAAAACTGCTCATGGGTACACGTATGTTCTCCGGCAGGGCCTGAAGAATAAAACAGGTCCGGCCAGATCGATCTACGGATCACGGGGGCGTGCCTCGACGCACGACGACGACTATCAAGCCAAACATGGCAAGTACAATTACGTCCGAGCCGAAAGCCGCAGACGGACTCCATCCGAACTACGTCATGAACTGGCCCGATATAGAGGCGCTGCACACCCTCTCTGCTTCACTGATGAAGTCATGGAACATGAATTCCCAGAAGGGTCCAAACCCATGAATATCGAATCATATGATGGAACCACAGACCCCGCGGTATGGATTGAAGACTTCATTCTCCATATTCATATGGCCCGCGGCGATGACCTTCATGCCATTAAATACCTCCCCCTAAAACTCAAAGGGCCAGCCCGGCACTGGCTGAACAGCCTGCCCAAAAATTCCATTGACAGCTGGGAGGACTTGGAAGAAGCCTTCCTTGACAACTTCCAAGGTACATATGTTCGACCTCCAGATGCCGATGACTTAAGTCACATAATTCAATAGCCCGGAGAGTCGGCCAGGAAACTCTGGACTAGGTTCTTAACTAAAAAGAACCAGATCGTCGACTATTCGGATGCCGAAGCCTTGGCGGCCTTCATACACAACATCCTGGACAAATGGCTCGCCCGACACCTCTGCCAAGAGAAGCCAAAGTCCATGGCAGCCCTTACGGCACTCATGACCCGCTTTTGCGCGGGCGAAGATAGCTGGCTAGCTCGTAGCAATAACAGGGCAAGCGAACCTGGCACTGCGGAATACAAAAAGAGCAACAACAAGCCCCGACGCAACAGACACAAGCGTCGAAACAACGGTGACAATACCGACGACACGGCGGTCAACGCCGGATTCAGCGGCTGCAAGTCCGGCTAGCGGAAGAAGCCGTTCAAAAGGAACAATTTGGGCCCATCCAGCTTGGACCGCATACTCGATCGCCCATGCCAGATACACGGCACTCCTGAAAAACCAGCCAATCACAACAACAGAGACTGTTGGGTTTTTAAATAGGCGAACAAGTTAAATGCCAAGAACAAGGAGAAGGGATCGCAAAGCGAAGACAATGACGAGGAGCCCCAGCCAACGAACACAGGGGGACATAAGAAGTCCCCCCCAAGTTAAAACGGTAAATATGATATACGCTACCCACATCCCCAAGAGAGAACGCAAGCGTGCGCTCAGGGACGTCTATGCGATGGAGCCAGTCGCCCTAAAGTTCAACCCATGGTCTTCCTGCCCGATAACTTTTGATCGCAAGGACCATCCGACCAGTATTCGTCATGGCAGTTCAGCCGCACTGGTCCTCGACCCAATCATTGATGGATTTCACCTCACGCGAGTCCTCATGGATGGTGGTAGCAGCCTGAACCTGCTCTATTAGGATACAGCGTGCAAAATGAGCATTAATCCATCAAGAATTAAGCCCACAAAAACTACCTTTAAAGGAGTCATACCAGGTGTAGAGGCCCGCTGTACGGGCTCAATCACACTAGAGGTTTTCTTCGGATCTCCGAACAATTTCCGAAGCGAAGAGCTGATCTTCGATATCGTCCCCTTTCGGAGCGGCTATCACGCACTGCTCGGACGAACCGCATTTGCATGCTTCAACGCGGTGCCACACTATGCTTATCTTAAGCTCAAGATGCCCGGCACACCCATCGTCATAACAGTCAATGGGAACACGGAACGCTCCCTCTGTACCGAGGAACACACCACCGCGTTAGTAGCAGAAGTACGGAGCGGCCTCTTCAAGCAGAACCTTAATTCGCCAGCCGAACTCTCGGACACTGTCAAACGAGTCCGGACTACTCTGCAGCAGGACAGCCTAGCTCGTTAAGAGCTCGACTAGGAACTCGGTCTCCGTCCCCGTCCCACCCAAGAAGCAGCATTCGTACCGCGCGTACATAACTACGCACTCAAAATACCATGGGCATAGATGGAGGCATAACTATCTTGCGATCCATAATACGGCTTGACCGCTCCTGGACACACAAACTTTCCTTTTTTCCTTTTTTTCCTTTTTAGGTCCCTTTTTCCGCAGGTTTCTTCTGACGACCTGATCATCGGTCCTCTCGGTAGGACGGATACACCAAGATGGCAAGAAGCACTGGCGTACAAGGGCATCCCTAGATGGTCTCTTTAACAATCACTCTACCTGCCTTCAGGACCCACACGCAGTTGTCCCTTGGTTAGGGCATGTTAAATAGCCCGGTTTCTTATTGCACCACTTGTACGAATACACTTTGATGTATTAATCAAACTATAACGGAAACAGTTTGCGGCCCAACTTCTGCGGCACTGGCTTACTATCCTTTTATTTTTCCTTTTTCTTTGAGGATTTTCTCAAAGTTGCGACCGCACACTTTGGTACACTTTAACCTGCCAGGGGCTTCATCGCGACCCATAATACGGCAACAAAGTCCGAACACTTTCTACAACATAGTTCGGCACCCCGAATTTAGCATTATATGCATTGGCTCCGAATCATGTCTTTGGTCAATAGTTGGTTGCCCGGCTGTAACGCCCCGAGACCGTTGCGCCAGGTGTCTTCCAGTTATTCGTTGTTGTTGCCTTGTATTTTGCTTGCGTGTCGCATCTTGCCATGTCATCAAGTGCATTGCATCATCATGTTTTCAAAACTTGCATCCATCCGGATTTCTCCCGTTCTTTCTGTTGTCCGTTCTGAGCCCAGACACACTCGCACGCTCCCATGGCATGTCCGAAATATTATTTTTATAAGTGGCCAGAAAATGTTCTCGGAATGGGTTGAAAGTTGGCATGCGGTGTTGTTATAGTGTAGCTTGGCCGCCTGCCAAATTTCATCGCATTCGGAGTTCGTTTGTTAGCCCAACCATTAAACTATAGCGACAATATAGTCGGTCAAATCGTCGGACGTTTTCGGTCTTTGGAAACAGTTGTCGGGTCTCTCTCTTCTCTTCTCTCAGCCCTAAGCTTTCTGCACAGCCCACTACCACTCACCGCCAGGCCCTACCCAACCTCTCTCGTCAGCCCGCGACCCTCCTCGCGCGCGCGCCCGAAAGCTGTCCCGGACCCGATGTCGGTGTCAAAACCGGTGGATCTCGGGTAGGGGGCCCCGAACTATGCGTCTAAGGCGGATGGCAACAGGAGGTAGGGGACATGCTGTTTACCCAGGTTCGGGCCCTCTTGATGGAGGTAATACCCTACGTCCTGCTTGATTGTTCTTGATGATATGAGTATTACAAGAGTTGATCTACCACGAGATCAAAGAGGCTAAACCCTAGAAGCTAGCCTATGGTATGATTGTCTGTTGTCCTAGAACTAAAACCCTCCGGATTATATAGGCACCAGAGGGGGCTAGGGTTACACAAGGTCGGTTACAAAGGAGGAGCGCTTGATGTCTTCAAGCCTTGGACAGGCCTCCACCAGCCGCCGCACCAGCCCCAAATAGCTCCCAGGCAGGGCCTTTCCAGGCCACAGCCGAACTAGGAGGCCCTTCATGGCCTGTTCGGCCGCCTTGTGGAGCTCGACCAGTTGCTTCAGCTGGTCGCTCAGGGGCACGGGGTGTCCGGCCTCAGCGTACTGAGACCAGAACACCTTCTCCGTCGAGCTGCCCTCCTCGGCTTGATAGAATGCGGCGGCATCGGATACACTCCGGGGAAGATATGCAAATGCCCCTGGAGAGCTCCGAATTCGGGTAAGTATCAAGTAACTCACGTTTATATGTTTACTTTGCATAAAAAATGCCTTACCTGTCGCTATCTTCTTCACCTCATCCAACTCTTGGAGGGTCTTCTGGGATTCGGCCTTGGCAGATTTGGCATTTTCAATAGCCATCGCAAGCTCGGACGCTTGTGTCTTCGAGTCACGCTCCAAACTCTCATGTTTTTCCATGAGAGCCTGAAGCTCTTGCCGCACCTTGCCAACCTCGGCCTCATACTTCGCCCGCTCGGTGCGCTCCAAGGCCGAATTCTTCTCGGCCTCGTCCAGCGCTTGCTTAAGGGTCGCCACCTTAGACATGGCCCCTACAATAGCCACGATAATCCTGTCATTTTTCACAATTGCGCCTTTTTTTCAAACAGGGTATTTCTTACCTTCCTTCTCCTCGAGCTGCTTCTTGGAACGCCCGAGCTCTTGCTCGGACTTCTCGAGGCTCCGCTTCAGCACGTCCACTTCCGCAATTAGTGTGGCGGACGCTAGCAGGGAAGCCTGCATACGCATATTGACTCCTTTTGTTAGACTCCTGCGAATTCTTTGATCCTCTATTCGGCTTTTCTTCCTGAACGCCCAACAGAGCATCAGGGGCTACTGTCTATGCGGTACTATTATTTACGCATTCTTTACATACCTCAAAGCCTGTTAAAAGGCTTGTACAAGCTTCAGTCAGTCCACTTTTGGCGGAATGAACCTTCTGGATCACCGCACTCATAATAGTGCGGTGCCCCTCGTCGATGGAGGCACCTTGGAGCGCCTCCAACATATTGTCTGGCGCCTCCGGTCAGACGGAGGTCACTGGCACGGTAGGCTTGCTCCTCTTGGAAGGAGGTCGCCCGCCGGACTCTGGAACCTTTGAAGATTCCGGAGTTGTGTCCGACCTTAAGCCGGACTTGGAGCCCTCGGGGTTTCCTCCCCTTTACTCCTGGAGTCCGGGAGGTCGCCTTGCGGTGCCTCCAGGACCACCTCCTCCCTGCTTGGAACCTGTTGGGACAACACTTCGGTGTCGCCCGTAGGGCGGGGGGAGGAAGCCGTCGAAAGCGAGTTCACCTCCGACGAGTCCAGTGAGCCGCTCGACGACGCGTCGAGCCGGTCTTTGGGTGGGCTGCATAAACGTATTCGACATAAGGGAAAGTTGTGCAAAAAAACGAATACTATGAATTACTCCGGTATCCGGACACTTACGATTTCGCCAGGGGCTTGGCCCTGGGCTGCCACTCCTCTTCGTCGGCGTCGGTGTCGATGGAGCAGTCCGGAGGAAGGGTTTTCCCCTTCTTGGACCCTCCGGCCTCCTCAGAGAGGGCGGCCTTCCTTTTCTTCTCTCCTCCCGCTGGAGGGGGAGAGGTCTCTTCTTCTTCCTCCTCGTCTTCACGAGAGGAAGGCGCTTCGGGACCGTCGGATGATGAATCCGACACCTCCTGGCGCCGGGCACTCTTTCGAGTCCCCGTAGCCCTTTTCGTGGCCTTCTTCTCCGGCACCACATAGGGCACCGGGACCAGCAGCTTCGCTAAGCGAGCGTCCGCTGGGCCTTCGGGCCGAGGAGCCGGACAGTTGATCTGTCCGGACGTCACCACCCAGTCCTATCAAAGATAAGGGAACTCAGATCCCGCATAGAGTCAAACTATGAAAAACTGATACCCTGTAAAAAGACAAAAACAGCTTATCGCATGAGCGTGATGCCGAGTACTGAATCTGTGATCCTCGGCAGCGGATGCGGGAGCCTCGGCGCCCTTGAAAAGCATCCTCCAGGAATCTTTGTACGTTGTGTCAAAGAGCCTGTTTAGAGTTTGATGCTGCGCCAGGTCGAACTCCCACAGGTTGAAGGCCCGTCGTTGACACGGGAGGATCAGGCGGATGAGCATAACCTGGACTACATTGACAAGCTCGAGCTTCTTGTCCACCAGGGTTTGGATGCATGTTTGGAGTCCGGTCAGCTCTCCATTTTTACCCCACGACAGGCCGGTCTCCTTCCAGGAGGTGAGCCGCGTAGGGGGTCCGGACCGAAACTCGGGGGCTGCGACCCATTCGGGGTCGCACGGCTCGGTGATGTAAAACCACCCTAATTGCCACCCCTTCAGGGTCTCCACAAAGGAGCCCTCGAGCCACAGGACGTTGGCCATCTTGCCAACCATGGCGCCGCCGCACTTCGCCTGGCTGCCGCGCACCACCTTTGGCTTGACGTTGAAAGTCTTAAGCCATAGGCCGAAATGGGGGCGGATGCGGAGGAACGCCTCGCACACGACGATAAACGCCAAGATGTTGAGGACGAAGTTTGGGGCCAGGTCGTGGAAATCCAGGCCGTAGTAGAACATGAGCCCCCGGACAAATGGGTGCAGAGGGAATCCCAGTCCGCGGAGGAAATGGGGGAGAAATACTACCCTCTCATGGGGCCTAGGAGTGGGGATGAGCTGCCCCTTTTCGGGGAGTCAGTGCGCGATGTCGCTGGCCAGATATCCGGCCTTCCTCAGCTTTTTATGTGTCCCTCCGTGACGGAGGAGACCATCCACTTGGCTCCTGCTCCGGACATGACTGGAGAAGGTCGAGGTGGTAGTGCGGACTTGAGCGTTGGAGCTCGAGTGCGCAAGAATGGATAGGCAGAGGAGGAAGAAGGCGTGGGTGAAAAGGTGGATCCTTATCCCCTTATATGGGTGGACGCGGTTATGTGTCCCCACCAGCCTGGTAAAACTTGCTTATCTCCAAGCGCCGTAATCAAAGGCGCGGTTGGGTTACCCACGCCCGTATTGATGAGAATCCCGAAATGAGGGGACACGATCTCTGCTTCAACAAGACGTGCCAAGGAAACCGCCTCGCATAACGCGCTGAGGTGGGATAATTAAATGGATAAAGGCTTGGCCGTGGCGTGTTGCACCACGGAATTTGTCAGCAGATTAGATTTGTGTTAATATTATTATTCTCTCTATGGCAATATGTGGAAACTTATTTTGCAGAGTCGTACACTATCTTTGTGTTCAAAATCTTCTATGAAGTACTTGGAGGAGGAACCCGCCTTGCAATGCCGAAGACAATTTGCGCGCCGGACTCGTCGTCATTGAAGCCTGGTTCAGGGGCTACTGAGGGAGTCCTGGATTAGGGGGTGTTCGGATAGCCGAACTATGCCTTCAGCCAGGCTCCTGGACTATGAAGATACAAGATTGAAGACTCCGTCCTGTGTCCGGAAGGGAATTTCCTTGGTGTGGAAGGCAAGCTTGGCGATACGGATGTTCAGATCTCCTACCATTGTAACCGACTCTATGTAACCCTAACCCTCTCCGATGTCTATATAAACCGGAGGGTTTTAGTCCGTAGGACAACATACACATCAACAATCATACCATAGGTTAGCTTCTAGGGTTTAGCCTCTTTGATCTCGTGGTAGATCAACTCTTGTAATACCCCTATCATCAATATTAATCAAGCAGGACGTAGGGTTTTACCTCCATCGAGAGGGCCCGAACCTGGGTAAAACTTCGTGTCCCCTGCCTCCTGTTATCATCCGGCCTAGACGCACAGTTCAGGACCCCCTACCCGAGATCCGCCGGTTTTGACACCGACAAAGGCGGGCCAACCATCCGTGTCGGTGTCCTCTGTCCAACCAGAGCCTCCGGACAACCTGATGGAAGCGCTTCGCAGTGCTTCCATCGAAGAAGAGCACTGCACTATCATGAGTGTGGTGGTCGAGAAGGTTCAGTCCGCCAAAAATGGACTGACGGAAGCTTGCGCCAGCCTCCTAACAGGCTTTGAGGTAAGCAATCAAAATATAAGAAAATACTACCGCATAGATAGTAGCCCCTGATGCTCTGTTCAGCGTTCACGAAGAAAAGCCGAATAGAGGATCAAATGATGACTCGGGAGTCTAATTAGATTAGGTCTATGTGTATGTGCAGGCTTCACTGCTGGCCACTGCCGCATGTACTGCGGAGGTCTCTGCGCTGAAGCAGGACCTGGAGCGGTCCGAGGACGAGCTCGTCCTTACCAAGAGGCAGCTCGAAGAGAGCAAAGGTAAGAAATACCCCTGTCTATGTAGTTAAAAAGAAGTTTGGGTGTAAAGTAATGGGATCATCATGGATTTGTCAGGGGCCACAGCCGAGGTGGCGACCCTGAGGAAGGCGTTGTCCAAGGCCGAAGACAAAGCGGCCAAAGAACGCATTGAACGGGAGAAACAAGAAGCCTGAGTAGGCGAGGTGCAGCAAGAGCTCGAGGCTCTCGCCAAAAATCACGAGTCCTTGGAGCTTGACTCTAAGACGCGAGAGTCCGAGATCGCGCAGGCGCTTGAAAGCATCCGGAGCACCAAGGCCGAAGCCCACAAGGCCCTCCAGGAGATTGACGCGGTGAAGAAGATAGCATCGGGTAAGGCATTCATTATGCAAAGCAAACACGTGAAGGAGACTTTCCTTTTTCTTACCCGAGTTCAGAGATCTCCAGGAATGTTTGCAGATCTTCCCCGCAGTGTACTGGATGCCGCGGAGTTTTACCGGGCTGAGGAGGGGAGCTCAACGGAGAAGTTGTTCTGGTCTCAGTATACTGGGACCGAACACCCCGTGCCCTTGAGCGACCAGTTGAAACAGTTGGTCGAACTTCACAAGGCGGCCGAACAGGCCATGAGGGGCCTTATAGTCCGGATGTGGCCTGGCGAGCCCCTGTCCATCAGGTACTTCGGTCTGGTGAGGCGGCTTGTGGAAGCCTTCCCACGGCTTGAAGTCATCAAGCGGTCCGTCTGCATAGAGGGTGCACGCAGGGCTTTTGCCCGGGCGAAGGTGCACTGGGCAAAGCTGGACGCCATGAAGCTGGTGAAGGAGGGGCCGCCGGAGGGCAAGGAGCATCGCTGCCCCGAGAATTACTATGAGAGTTTCCTGAAGGGTTCCCGCTTAGTGGCAGATGAGTGTGCCAAGGATGTAATTTTTGAATGAACATGCCCATGTGATCATGTAATATGAAACGAGTTCGTTTGCGCCATGCGACGCTTTCTTAATTTAAAATATTACCTTCTGTGGGGCCGTTTATAAAATCTGAGAGTTGGCCAGTCGTCAGCTTCTATCCCCATGTAACTAGTACTGGGGTGTTCGGGATAAACCTGAACACTCTTTACCCAAATTTTGGGTCCTTCAAGGGAGGTGTTCAGCGCAACGAACCAGGCAATCGGACTATAATGCTTTATCAGTCTCACTTAGCCATAGAAGTCTATGATTTTAAATTTTTGGCGAAGCCCCTGGTATTCGGAGGGCCGAATTTGGGGCGCTATACACGCCTAAGCCGGACAAGGTCGACTCCTCGCCCGAAGCAGAAAAAGTCTTTAAGGACTTGAGACCTCTCGAACAGCGATCAGTCTCTCGCCTTATCATGACAGTCAGTTTTTGGCTTTCTCTACTGAGGTGCTCGTCCGGAAGAACCGGGACACAATCGCAGTAGTTCTCCCACCGCTACCTTAGCCGATATAGCGGAACGTAAGGTACCAAAGCATGGGAGCTGGGCGACCCAACATTTGACCAAAGACATGATTCGGAGCTGATGCATATAATGCTATAAGTTCGGGGTGCCGCACTGTCGATAGTGTTCGGACTTCTTGCGCCGTATTATGGGGTAAACGAGAACCCCTGGCGAACTGACCGTACCCGAACGTGCGGGTGCGGATTGTTGTAAGTGGACATATAAGAGAAAGAAAACCTTAAATAATGCAATGACAGATTAATGATATGCATTTTTATTTAAATAATACGTCGAAGCGTACTGGTACAGGTAGTGCAATAAGCATAAAGTAGGACACTTTGAAATGTCCTATCCCAGGGCAAGTCATGCATGAATAGTGAAAAACGGGTATATCAATTATTATTAGTGACCACCTGGTGGTTCTCGTGTTCATCTTAGCTTCTTGCTGCCTTGGTTGTTGCTTACGAAATGTGTCTGGCAATCGTACTGCCGGAAAGGGATTCCAGAGAGTTAGGCCCTGAAAGAGAAAAGGAATGTCAAAGGTATACAACCCCTAGTGTGGTTAAGCCACAATGTGGGGCGTGTCCTGATCGTGCCCCCGCCTATGTCCATGGTATTTTCAATGCGTAGTTACGTACGCGTGGCACAGATTTGGTCGCTTTACTGTGACTGGGACGGGGGCTGAATTGCTAGGAGAGCTCTGATCGTGCCAGGCGATCCTGTTGCAGCTTATTCCAGACTCGCTTGAAGGTGTCTGGGGGCCATGACGCCGAATGAGTGGTCTGCCTGAACAGGCTGCTTTGTGCTTCTGCTGCAAGGGCCGCAGTGTGCTCTTCCATACGGAGCGAGCGTTCTGTGTTTCCATTTACTGTTATGACCCCGCGAGGTCCTGGCATCTTGAGCTTGAGGTATGCGTAATGCGGCACTGCATTGAATTTTGCAAATGTTGTCCGTCCGAGCAGTGCATGATAGCCACTGCAAAACGGAACGATATCGAAGATTAACTCTTCGCTTCAGAAGTTATTCGGTGATCCAAAGACCACTTCCAGTGTGATTGAGCCTGTGCAATGGGCCTATGCACCTGGATGACGCCTTTAAAGGTGGTTTTGCTGGTTTTGATCCTCAAGGGATCGATACCCATTTTTCGCACTGTATCCTGATAAAGTAGGTTCAGGCTGCTGCCGCCGTCCATAAGGACTCGAGTGAGGTGAAATCCGTCAATGATGGGGTCTAGGACCAGTGCGGCGAATCCGCCATGACGGGTGCTAGTGGGGTGGTCCTTGCGATCGAAGGTGATCGGACAAGCAGACCATGGGTTGAACTTTGGGGCGACGGGCTCCATCGCATAGACGTCCCTTAGTGCATGCTTCCGCTCCCTCTTGGGAATGTGGGTTGTGTACATCATGTTCACCGTCTTCACTTGTGGGGGAAACCCCTTCTGTCCTCCTGTGTTCGGCGGCCGGGGCTCCTCCTCGTCATCGCTATGCAGCCCCTTGTCCTTGTTCTCGGCATTTAACTTGTCGGCCTGCGTGAACACCCAGCATTCTCTGTTGGTGTGATTGGCTGGCTTGTCGGGTGCCGTGGATTTGACACGAGCGATCCAGTATGCGATCCAGACTAGACGGAGCCGGAGTATTTCTTTTAAATGGCTTTTTCCGCTGACTGGATCTAGAGCCTCTGAATCCGACATTGACTGCCGTATCTTTGGTGTTATCGCCGTTATTGCGGCGCTTTGGTCTATTACGACGCTGCCTACCGTTAACATCTTTGGTATCCGAGGTATCTGGATTCCTCAATGTGTTGTTGCTGCGAGCCAGCCAGCTGTCCTCGCACGTGCAAAAGCGAGTCATGAGTGTCGTGAGGGCTGCCATAGATTTCAGCTTCTCCTGGACGAGGTGGTGGGCGAGCCACTCGTCGCGGATGTTATGCTTGAATGCCGCTAGGGCCTCTGCATCCGGACAGTCTACAATTTGATTTTTCTTAGTCAGGAACCGTGTCTAGAATTGTCTGGCCGATTCCCCTGGCTGCTGGGTTATGTGGCTCAAGTCATCAGCATCTGGTGACCGCACATAAGTGCCCTGGAAGTTATCAAGAAACGCGTCCTCTAGATCCTCCCAACTGCCGACGGAATCTGCTGGCAAGCTATTCAGCCAATGCCAAGCTGGTCCTTTGAGTTTTAGTGGGAGGTACTTGATGGCATGTAGATCATCACCGCGAGCCATGTGGATGTGAAGGAGGAAATCCTCAATCCATATAGCGGGATCTGTTGTGCCATCGTATGATTTGATATTTGCGGGTTTGAAACCCTTCGGGAATTCATGATTCATAACTTCATCAGTGAAGCATAGGGGGTGTGCGGCACCTCTGTGTCGGGCTATATCCCGACGTAGTTCGTATGAGTCTTGTCTGCTGTATTCGGCCCGGCCGGATTTAGTCTTAGTGTATCTGATGCGACGATCATCGTCCCATGTGGGCGCGCGTTCCCGTGTCCCGTATATTGACCTTGTGATTTTTGCCTTACTGTCCAATATGTCTCGTAGGTCCTCTGTGTTGCCCCGGGCCTTAGTATTTTTGACTGAGTGGCGACTGGGTGCGGTCTGAACTTTAGGCTGAAACGCCTCTCTGGCTCGGCCGCGTAGTGGCCGATCAGCCGCATCGTACACTGGTGAATGAGGTTTCAATGCTTCCTCCTCGAGGTGAGGTAGCAACCTGCGTTTTGGGTAACTCTTGGACGGGCACTCGAGTTCATGCTCCTCGGCCGCAAGGACTTCGGTCCACCTGTCTGCTAGCAAGTCTTGATCAGCTTGAAGCTGTTGCTGTTTTTTCTTTAAGCCGGCGCTTGAAGCGCTCTTGCTCGATGGGGTCCTTAGGCATGATAAACTCGTCGTCGCCGAGGCTCGCCTCATCTTCGGAGAGAGGCATGTAATTTTCCTCCTCCGGTTCTCCATCTACTGCCCGCTCTGGAGGGCTAGCTTGTTTGTCTCTAGATTCGTCGTCCAAACCGTCGAAGTCTTCGGAGTCAATGTCGAGCATGTCGGTTAAGTCATCGACAGTGGCTACTAAGTGGGTGGTGGGTGGGCAGCGAATTTCTTCGTCATCCGCATCCCATTCTAGCCGGACATAGTTCGGCCAAGGTTCTTCCGACAGAGAGAGAGACCTTAATGAGTTTAGCACATCTCCGAAAGGTGAGTGCTGAAAGATATCCGCGGAGGTGAACTCCATGATCGGCGCCCAGTCAGACTCGATGGGCACGGATGTGAGCGGCTCGGAGTCTGTGGCCGAAGATGAATCCAGTGGTTCGGCGACACAGCTCTTGTAAGGGGTGAAGTCAGTATCCGGCTCTATCGCCACTGAGAGTGCGGCCTCCATGGCGGGGTCCATCCCTCCGCTCTCGGATGACGCGACTTGCTCCAGATTGATTGCCGGAGTATTTGCGGATGCGATCTCACGAACATTGTCCGACGGCAGAGTTACGTCATGCTCGTCGCGACTATGCGGCGCGTCCGACATGGGCTCAAATCCGTCGAAGATCAAGTCTCCGCAGATGTCGGTCGTGTAGTTCAAGTTTCCAAATCTGACCTGGTGGCCAGGGGCGTAGCTCTCGATCTTCTCCAGATGGCCAAGCGAATTGGCCCACAGTGCGAAGCCGCCGAATACGAAGATCTGTCCGGGGAGGAAAGCCTCACCCTGGACTGCATCGCTAGCGATGATCGAGGGAGCCATCAAGCCTTATGGTGACGACACAGTGGAACTCTCAATGAAAGCACCAATGTCGGTGTCAAAACCGGCGGATCTCGGGTAGGGGATCCCGAACTGTGTATCTAAGGCGGATGGTAACAGGAGGTAGGGGACACGATGTTTTTCCAGGTTCAGGCCCTCTTGATGGAGGTAATACCCTACATCCTGCTTGATTGTTCTTGATGATATGAGTATTACAAGAGTTGATCTACCACGAAATCAAAGAGGCTAAACCCCAGAAGCTAGCCTATGGTATGATAGTCTGTTGTCCTATGGACTAAAACCCTCCAGTTTATATAGGCACCGGAGGGGGCTAGGGTTACACAAGGTCGGTTACAAAGGAGGAGATATACATGTCCATATTGCCTAGCTTGCCTTCCACGCCAAGTAGAGTCCCATCCGGACACGGGACGAAGTCTTCAATGTCGTTTCTTCATAGTCCATAAGTCCGGCCAAAGGATATAGTCTGGCTGTCCGGAGACCCCCTAATCCAGGACTCCCTCACCCGACCCAGGCAGTCGTCACCGTTGGGTCCGGATCATCCCCAAACATCTAAAAAACATCTCCGGGTTTTTTATTTGGACTCCCTAGCTATTTATTCGCGATCGTCCGATTGCGATCGGAGGGACGAGGTAGCCCCTAACCTAAATTCATTTGTATATATATATATCGTCCAACCCTAGATCCTAGGGAGATGTCCCATCGCACCGCCACCCGCTCAATCCCCATCGGGATCACCCACAGCCAACCACCATCCTCTCATGCCTCCCTCGTTTTCCGTTGCCACCCTACCACAGCAAAGCGGGTCTGGATCCCCTCCCTCTCGAGCACTTCCATGGAGCCAAGCTCCCGTGCCTCCCGTTCGTCCTTGCCCGTGCCCCTCGTCCTCTCTTTCCCCCCCTTTTCTCTCTCTAACCTCTCTGTCTCTCTCACCCCGTTCAATTAGGAGCTCCACCGCCCTCGACCCGTCTCTGTCTGGCCGACAACGAGCAGTAGCTCGCCGGAGTTGAGCTCCACTGGATCCGCCTCCCTCTGCCCGTTGCTGGCGCTCGTGTCACCGTCAGCCACCCGTCGCCGGAGTTCCTCGCCGGCTCGCGCGCCAACTTGCCGGAACCAAGGCGTCGACCACCACCACCAGGAGCTGGCCATTGCTTCCCTGCCAAGGACCTCGGTCAGTCTCCTCCGGCCACCTCCCCGTTGCGCCTTCCGCCTGGATCCGCTGTGCTGCCGCGGTCCTCCGTCGTCGTCGTTTCTCAAGCAGCACCCGCGCCGTTCGCCTCCTGCCGCATCCACTCTGTCCCCTACCTCGCGCCTCCTCCCGAGCAGGAGCTCCCTTGGCTGCCGCCGCCCTCATGGCTACCCCGCAAGAGCTCCCCGTTGCCGGATCGGGTTGCCTCCGCCCGGTTCCCCCACCGCCAAGTCCAGCATCCAGCCGCCTCGAGCCGCGATGCCGGCGAGCCATCACCTCCAACGCCCTTGCCCGTTCCCGACCGGCGTCACCCTGAACCTGTTGCTGCCGCTTTCCTTCAGAACAAGCTGAGCAGCTTGGCCGACCCACTCGACCGGTTGACCGCACCTCCACGCGCCTGGGCCGCCTCCTCTTCGCTCGTTGACCGAGGCCCAGTTCCCACCTCCACATATCTGGGCCTTTGGCCCATGGTGAGTAGCACCCGAGCCCCTGTGCAATGTTGGTCCGGCCTCTGTTTCGGCCCGTTTCATGTTTTTTTTCCTTAGAACGTTTTTCCCATTTTCCAGAGACTGCGGTTTCGGACTGTTTCTCGTTGACCGACTGCTTAGAATTTTGTGTAGATCAATAATTTGCAACTTTCATCCATGTTAAAAATGTTTAACATGATGTTTGCTTATATTTTGCCTCTTGCCATGTTAAAATGATTTAATTCATAACTAAATAACCGTAGCTCCAAACTTAACAAACTTTATATGTAAATGGGGTAGAAAAATGCCTAGTTTAGCATGGTGCACTCATCTTGCATGTTTAACAACTCCAAAATTGTGTTTAGCCAGAACAGTACCAAATTCAAATATTGCACATGGGGACTTTCCGGAATTGTTGTTTGTTACTTCGGGCCTCATTTAAATTGCCTAGATAGGTAGTTTTCTTATGCTTCACCTATTGCCATGTTAATCAACATTTAATATTGTTGGATACCTAATCGGGAGTGAACTAAATAATGGAATGTGGTCTTTTGTCAATATGCATCCCATTGCATATTGAGCTCCACTTAACTTGTAGTTTTGCTTGTGCACTCTGCCATGCGAGCCTCTTTAAACCGGACATGCATCATACTTGGTTCTGCATCATGCCATGTTTATGTGATGGTTGTTTACTATGTTGCTTGCTTCTTTCCGAGTTGCTTCTCTCGTTAGCTTTGGTTTCGTTCCGGAGTTGTGAGGATCCGTTCGACTATGTCCGTTTGTCTTCTTCATGGACTCGTTCTCCTTCCTTGCGGGATCTCAAGCAAGATGACCATACCCTCGAAATCACTACTATCTTTGCTTGCTACTTGTTCGCTCTATTGCCATGCCGCGATACCTACCACTTGCTATATCATGCCTCCCATATTGCCATGTCATGCCTCTAACCCATCTTCCTAGCAAACCGTTGTTTGGCTATGTTACCGCTTTTGCTCAGCCCCTTTTATAGCGTTGCTAGTTGCAGGTGAAGATGAAGTTTGTTCCATGTTGGAACATGGATATGTTGGGATATCACAGTATCTATTATTTTAATTAATGCATCTATATACTTGGTAAAGGGTGGAAGGCTCGGCCTTATGCCTGGTGTTTTGTTCCACTCTTGTCGCCCTAGTTTCCGTCATACGAGTGTTATGTTCCTTGATTTTGCATTCCTTACACGGTTGGGTGTTATGGCGACCCCTTGACAGTTCGCTTTGAATAAAACTCCTCCAGCAAGGCCCAACCTTGGTTTTACCATTGGCCTCACCACCACCTACTTTTCCCTTGGGAGTCGCGCTCCCGAGGGTCATCTTTATTTTAACCCCCCAGGCCAGTGCTTCTCTAAGTGTTGGTCCGAACTGAGTAGACTGTGGGGCCACCTCGGGGAAACTTGAGGTTTGGTTTTACTCGTAGGAAGTCTCATCCGGTATTGCCCTGAGAACGAGATATGTGCAGCTCCTATCGGGATGTCGGCGCATCGGGCGGTCTTGCTGGTCTTATTTTACCATTGTCGAAATGTCTTGTATCCGAGATTTCGAGTCTGATCGGGTCTTCCTGGGAGAAGGAATATCCTTCGTTGACCGTGAGAGCTTGTGATGGGCTAAGTTGGGACACCCTTGCAGGGTTTTGAACTTTCGAAAGCCGTGCCTGTCGTTATGGGCAGATGGGAATTTGTTAATATCCGGTTGTAGAGAACTTGACACTTAACTTAATTAAAATGAATCAACCGCGTGTGTAGCCGTGATGGTCTCTTTCCGGCAGACTCCGGGAAGTGAACACGGGTCTTGTGTTATGCTTGAACGTAAGTAGTTTCAGGATCACTTCTTGATCACTTCTAGTTCACGACCGTTGCGCTGCTTCTCTTCTCGCTCTTATTTGCGTATGTTAGCCAGCATATATGCTAGTGCTTGCTGCAGCTCCACCTCACTACCCCCTTTTCTACCCTTAAGCTTAAATAGTCTTGATCTCGCGGGTGTGAGATTGCTGAGTCCTCGTGACTCACAGATACTTCCAAACAGTTGCAGGTGCCAATGATACCAGTGCAGGTGACGCAACCGAGCTTAAGTGGGTGCTCGATGAAGATCTTGTTCATTGTGTTGTTTCGTTTCCTGTTGATCAGTAGTGGAGCCCAGTTGGGACAATCGTGGATCTAGCATTTGGGGTTGTCTTTCTTTATTTTGGTTCTGTAATCGGGTCTTGATTGTATTCTTGGTTGATGTATGATATATTGTTGTATTGTGTGAAGTGGCGATTGTAAGCCGACTCTTTATCCCTTTCTTATTCAGTACATGGGATGTGTAAAGATTACCCCTCTTGCGACATGCCTACCATGCGGTTATGCCTCTAAGTCATGCCCTAACACGTGGGAGATATAGTCGCATCGTGGGTGTTACAAGTTGTTAATCAGAGCCATCCCCGACTTAGGAGCCCCCCTGCTTGATCGAATCGCTGACGTTGTCGAGTCTAGAAGAAAATGTTTTGAGTCTTAGGATTATGTATATCGGAGAGTAGGATTCTTCTTACTCCTCATTCCCTTCGTCGCTCTGGTGAGGCCTCCTGACGTAGAGTTTTGACTCTTCTCTCCTAAAATTTCACGGAAAAAAATTTAGGATCACGCGGGCATCTTGGAATCGTTCTGATGGTTTTGTGACGAGAACATTGTTCTTGGTGCCTCCTGACATTTAGGGGTTGTGGAAGTGTCCCATGGAGTTGAGCTCCGAGGTGTTGTCATCACAATTTTATCGTTGCAGTTCTGGAATACCTGAGTTCGCTGACATCGAAAATCTCTTTTATGTAGTTGTTGGTGAGATAACCTCGACGCCACCCAGTACTGGGGCGGGAGTTCGGGAGTATTGCCATAACTCGTATAACAGATGCTTTTCGAAGGTTGAGGTAAATGATTTTCGAAGGTTTCTTGGTTATGTGTTGAAGGATGGATACAGGTGGATGTAGGATTTGTTAGTTTTGGGTGAGATATTATGCTTCCACTGTATCCCCAACACCTGATTGCATAACTGGAAAGTTTCGGGAGTTTATAAGTGGGAATTCAAGTAGCTCGTAGGATATCCTTCCAACAGACACATGATACGATATGGGATCTATCATATGTTTGTTTCCGGCTTATTCCGCAAGCCAATACTTGTTTTGTTTTGTTGTGGTATTCGAGTTGCTTCGAAGTCAAATGTGGATTCCATACCCTTTCTAACCAGTGTTCTCATATTTCTTTGGGAATACTAATCCTTCTTGATCATTGAGCTTGTCATCTCAATTTCTTCTCAACCAGAGTGCTCTTCTTCAAGTGAATCTGATCATTTTCAACATCCGCAAGATCACCTCTCAGTTTTTCCCATTGTTGAGGAAATCGTTAACTGGTAACTGCTCGGTTGGCTGGCGAGTAGGGGATTAATAGGCTAATCGGCAAGTTAATCAGCCATTTAATCAATTAATCGGGCGATTTATCAGTTTATCGGCTACTCAGTGACCCTATGAGTAGGGATTAATCGGTAAGTTAACTTGTTAATCGGATGAATTCTTGAAAAGGGGTTTTTCCCAATGTTGTTCGTTTCATCTGTCCTCAAGTTGCCTTTGTTTTCCCCCCCCCCCCCCCCCCTTTTCTTCAAGGACTCGGATTTCTTAACCAAGTATCCATCTTATGGATGTGAAGTCTCTTTCTTTCTTTTCTTTCAATGTTCTTATCCGGTGATTCTCACGAAGATACTAACGGAGCTAAAAGTTCGTCATTCTTCATTCTTTTCTTCTCCGATGGATTCAATTCAAGCTTTGTCGATCATATCCTTTCCTCGTTTCAAATCTCTTCTCTTTCCGGTGCACCTCATAATCATTCCCCGCTTGCTATTCAATTGTTCCGAAGTGCTGAAGATATCTCAAAAGATTCAAATTTCCATTCTCAATTCGCTCAAGTTCTTTTGAGGATGTTATTTCATTCAAACCATTTAAATCAACCGGCGCAATTTCTTTTTCAAATTATTCAACGGTGTTTCTTTTGAGTGGGCCCTAACCCACAGGTCTTTTCCCAGGATCTTACCTAACTCTTCTAATTTTTCCCGGAGTTATTCTCAAATTCATTTCTAAGTTTGACGCAAGAATGATTTCAAATATCTTTCTCCAAGATCTTTCAAATTCTTTTCATCGTCGGTTCAGCCTTTCTAATATTCATCCCGGAGTATCTCAACGATTCATGGTGGTGTTTCTCATCGTCATTCTCAACATTTGAAGACCGAAGAAGAGTTTTTCCTCCAAATCTTACCCGTTCTCTCAAGACTCGTGGTTCTAGCTTCATACCATCCTCTCATAATTGTTTTCAATTATGAGAATTCTTTTCAACCATCCGGAGCAATTCAGGAGTCTTTTCAGTTTGTTTTTCCGGAACCCATCATGTCAGAATTATTCATTCCAGTTTTTAGCTCTTGTTCTCCAAATCATACCGGTGTATCAGTCAAATATGATCTAATCAGATCGTGATCTCTTCGTTCTCATGTATCTAAATTCCCTCAAGTATCTTCGTTCATTTTCTAATTCTTCCCAGTGAATTGTGCCTTTGCTACGTTCATTTTCAATTCTTACGGTGGTTCGTTCAAGATTTCTCTTCTGTTATTATTGTACCAATTCATTCTTTGTTTCAATCCTATCGGTGGTTCGTCGAAGACCTTCTCAAGTTTGCGCTATATCTTTCCGCAATCCTTTCCAATGAGAATGAGTAGTATGCCAAATCCTTCGTGCCATCAATTTAATTGATGAAGGATAAGCATAATGTAATTCTTATTCTTGTTTCATCCAAGTGATTAATTCCTTACTCTGGAGGTTCATCAAAAATTCTCGTATTCAATTGTTTCATCTTCTCTTTATCCCGGAGTTCCAAGCTCTCATCATCACGAAGATCCATCTAATCATTGCAAGGGTTCAACCTTATTCTCTTCATACTTCATTCCGTTTGTTCATCCTTTTAATACCGGAGTTCTTCATGGAGGCTCTACTTGATGACTCATCAAGGATTTAATTCCTTCTCGAAGTGTTGATCAAGATTCTTTTGAGAGGAGCTCAAGTATTTTTCATCTTGCATTTCAAAGTTCAATCCCTTCTATCTTATCTTTTGAGGTGGTGTTATGTCATTCTTGACAATTTCCCTTCGTTTGTCATGATTCAACAATTGTCAAGAATGAGATAGTTAAACCCATCGATTTCTTCGAGCATGAGCTCTTCTCAATCCATCAATCTCTTCATTGGAGTTATATTGGGTTATATTTCACCTAAAGATTTCCCTAGGGATTGTTGCTATTTATGGTGCTCATAGATGACCCAAGTTCTTCATTTATCCTCCCGGTGAAATAAGTTTCTTGTCTCCTTGTTGATATCAATCCAATCTATTGTTTTCCGTTAGTGGCAGAATTTCACCTCATAGTTTTGAGATGTTCTCCATAAGCCCACCACAACCTTGTTCTTTTCATTGTTGGTTTTCCAACAACTCCGTTCAACCCTTCTCCTAAAGATGCTTTTCAAGCTCATTTGAGGTAGAAGATGTTGTTTTCCCCTCCGTTCTTTTGATTCCATTCTTACATTCGTTTCGGAGGCATGGTATTGTTGCTATATTCAACCATCATCTCGTTTTTTCAAAGATCATGTTCTTTTCGTGCTTATCCATTTAACCGGAGTGTCATGCCCTCTTTTCAAGTTCCTCCCATTCTGTCAAGTTTTGGCTCCCTTCTCAACCGGAGTGCCGTCGGAAATCGTTCTTACCCATTGTGCCATTCTTTAAATAGTTCCGGAGGCAGTGTGTTGTTGATTTCATCAAGTATCATCCAATCTTCCCAAGTTCATATTCAATTCTTTTCATTTACAGTCGGAGTGCTGTCCAAATTATATCATTCTTATTCCTTCTCTATCTTGTTTTAATCGGAGTGTTGTGTCCATCATTCCTCTTCTAACCGGAGTCTCATCCAAGTGCTTTCATTTTACCAAGTTCATATTCTTTACCTTCCATTTCCAACCGGAGTGTTGTCATAATTGATCTTTATCGTTCCTTGTACATCGCGTTTCAACCGGAGTGCTTGCATGTACTTCTTATCCATTGTAACCTTTTTCTTATGTCTTTCAACCTACAAGGTTCTAGTAATGTTGCTTGTTCCTCTTGTCTAACAGAGTGTTTGCAACTTTGTTCTTCTTCGTTGCATTTTTTATTTCAATTTGTTCAACCTCGCAAGGTTCTTTGGTTTCACTCATTTGTCAAAGAAGCAATTAGTTTTACCTCTTCTCTTCCTTTTCCATTTCCCCCGGTGCCATCCTAGATCTCGGGACGAGATCCTCTCATAGAGGTGGAGTGTTGTAACGCCCCGAGACCGTTGCGTCAGGTGTCTTCCAGTTATTCATTGTTGTTGCCTTGTCTTTTGCTTGTGTGTTGCATCTTGCCATGTCATCAAGTGCATTGCATCATCATGTTCTCAAAACTTGCATCCGTCTGGGTTTCTCCAGTTCTTTCTGTTGTCCGTTCTGAGCCCAGGCACGCTCGCACGCGCCCATGGCATGTCTGAAATAATATTTTTATAAGTGGCCGGAAAATGTTCTCGGAATGGGCTGAAAGTTGGCATGCGGTGTTGTTATAGTGTAGATTGGCCGCCTGCCAAATTTCATCACATTCAGAGTTCGTTTGTTAGCCCAACCATTAAACTATAGTGACAATATAGTCGGTCAAATCGTCGGACGTTTTCGGTCTTCGGAAACAGTCGCCGGGTCTCTCTCTTCTCTTCTCTCAGCCCTAGGCTTTCTGCACAACCCACTACCACTCACCGCCAGACCCTACCTAACCTCTCTCGTCAGCCCGCGACCCTCCTCGTGCGTGCGCCCGAAATCTGTCCCGGACCCGACCCGGGCAGTCGTCACCGTTGGGTCCGGATCATCCCCAAACATCTACAAAACATCTCCGTTTTTTATTTGGACTCCCTAGCTATTTATTCGCGATCGTCCGATTGCGATCGGAGGGACGAGGTAGCCCCTAACCTAAATTCATCTGTATATATATCGTGCAACCCTAGATCCTAGGGAGATGTCCCATCACGCCGCCACCCGCTGAATCCCCATCGGGATCACCCACAGCCAACCACCATCCTCCTGTGCCTCCCTCGATTTTCGTCGCCGCCCTACCACAGCAAAGAGCATCTGGATCCCCTCCCTCTCGAGCACTTCCATGGAGCCAAGCTCCCGTGCCTTCCGTTCGTCCTTGCCCGTGCCCCTCGTCCTCTCTTTCCCCCCTTTTCTCTCTCTAACCTCTCTGTCTCTCTCACCCCGTTCAATCAGGAGCGCCGCCGCCCTCGACCCGTCTCCGTCCGGCCAACAACGAGCAGTAGCTCGCCAGAGTTGAGCTCCACCGGATCCGTCTCCCTCTGCCCGTTGCTAGCGCTCGTGTCACCGTCAGCCACCCGTCGCCGGAGTTCCTCGCCGGCTCGCGCGCCAACCTGCCGGAACCAAGGCGTCGACCACCACCACCAGGAGGTGGCCATTGCTTCCCTGCTAAGGACCTCGGTCCGCCTCCTCCGGCCCCCTCCCCGTTGCGCCTTCCGCCTGGATCCGCTGCGCCGCCGCGGTCCGCCGTCGTCATCGTTCCTCAAGCAGCAGCCACGTTGTTCGCCTCCTGCCGCGTCCACTCCGTCCCCTACCTCGTGCCTCCTCCCGAGCAGGAGCTCCCATGACTGCCGCCGCCTTCGTGGCTACCCCGCAGGAGCTCCCCGCCGCGGGATCGGGTTGCCTCCGCCCGGTTCCCCCGCCGCCAAGTCCAGCACCCGGCTGCCTCGAGCCCCGACGCCGGCGAGCCATCACCTCCAACGCCCTTGCCCATTCCCGACCGGCGTCACCCTGAACCTGTTGCTGCCGCTTTCCTTCAGAACAAGCAGAGCAGCTTGGCCGACCCGCTCGACCGGTTGACCGCACCTCCACGCGCCTGGGCCGCCTCCTCTTCGCTCGTTGACCGAGGCCCAGTTCCCACCTCCACATATCTGGGCCTTTGGCCCATGGTGAGTAGCACCCGAGCCCCTGTGCAATGTTGGGCCGGCCTCTGTTTCGGCCCGTTTCATGTTTTTTCCTTAGAACATTTTTCCTATTTTCCAGAGACTGTGGTTTTACAGAAAAGCCCTCCAACATCATGCATATAATAACTTTTCACCCGTGCATCGGAACCCAATAAACTTTATATGTAAAATGCTTAGAATTTTGTGTAGATCAATAATTTGCAACTTTCATCCATGTTAAACATGTTTAACATGATGTTTGCTTATATTTTGCCTCTTGCCATGTTAAACTGATTTAATTCATAACTAAATAACCGTAGCTCCAAACTTAACAAACTTTATATGTAAATGGGGTAGAAAAATGCCTAGTTTAACATGGTGCACTCATCTTGCATGTTTAATAACTCTAAAATTGTGTTTAGGCAGAGCAGTACCAAATTCAAATATTGCATATGGGGACTTTCCGGAATTGTTGTTTGTTACTTCCAGCCTCATTTAAATTGCCTAGATAGGTAGTTTTCTTATGCTTCACCTATTGCCATGTTAATCAAAATTTAATATTGTTGGGTACCTAATTAGGAGTGAACTAAATAATGGAATATGGTGTTTTGTCAATATGCATCCCGTTGCATATTGAGCTCCACTTAACTTGTAGTTTTGCTTATGCACTTTGCCATGCCATGCCTCTTTAAACCGGACATGCATCATACTTGGTTGTGCATCATGCCATGTTTATGTGATGGTTGTTTACTATGTTGCTTGCTTCTTTCCGGGTTGCTTCTCTCGTTAGCTTCGGTTTCGTTCCGGAGTTGTGAGGATCCGTTCGACTACGTCCGTTTGTCTTCTTCATGGACTTGTTCTTCTTCCTTGCGGGATCTCAGGCAAGATGATCATACCCTCGAAATCACTGCTATCTTTGCTTGCTAGTTGTTCGCTCTATTGCTATTCTGCGATACCTACCACTTGCTATATCATGCCTCCCATATTGCCTTGTCAAGCCTCTAATCCATCTTCCTAGCAAACCGTTGTTTGGCTATGTTACCGCTTTTTCTCAGCCCCTTTTATAGCGTTGCTAGTTGCAGGTGAAGATGAAGTTTGTTCCATGTTGGAACATGGATATGTTGGGATATCACAGTATCTATTATTTTAATTAATGCATCTATATACTTGGTAAAGGGTGGAAGGCTCGGCCTTATGCCTGGTGTTTTGTTCCACTCTTGCCGCCCTATTTTCCGTCATACCGGTGTTATGTTCCTTGATTTTGCGTTCCTTACACGGTTGGGTGTTATGGGGACCCCTTGACAGTTCGCTTTGAATAAAACTCTTCCAGCAAGGCCCAACCTTGGTTTTACCATTGGCCTCACCACCACCTACTTTTCCCTTGGGAGTCGCGCTCCCGAGGGTCATCTTTATTTTAACCCCCCAGGCCAGTGCTTCTCTAAGTGTTGGTTCGAACTGAGTAGACTGTGGGGCCACCTCGGGGAAACTTGAGGTTTGGTTTTACTCGTAGGAAGTCTCATCCGGTATTGCCCTGATAACGAGATATGTGCAGCTCCTATCGGGATGTCGGTGCATCGGGCGGTCTTGCTGGTCTTATTTTGCCATTGTCGAAATGTCTTGTATCCGAGATTTCGAGTCTGATCGGGTCTTCCTGGGAGAAGGAATATCCTTCGTTGACCGTGAGAGCTTGTGATGGGCTAAGTTGGGACACCCTTGCAGGGTTTTGAACTTTCGAAAGCCGTGCCTGTCGTTATGGGCAGATGGGAATTTGTTAATATCCGGTTGTAGAGAACTTGACACTTAACTTAATTAAAATGAATCAACCGCGTGTGTAGCCGTGATGGTCTCTTTTCGGCGGAGTCCGGGAAGTGAACACGGGTCTTGTGTTATGCTTGATCGTAAGTAGTTTCAAGATCACTTTTTGATCACTTCTAGTTCACGACCGTTGCGTTGCTTCTCTTCTCGCTCTTATTTGCGTATGTTAGCCACCATATATGCTAGTGTTTGCTGTAGCTCCACCTCACTACCCCTTTCCTACCCTTAAGCTTAAATATTCTTGATCTCGCGAGTGTGAGATTGCTGAGTCCTCGTGACTCACAGATACTTCCAAACAGTTGCAGGTGCCGATGATACTAGTGCAGGTGACGCAACCGAGCTTAAGTGGGAGCTCGATGAAGATCTTGTCCGTTGTGTTGTTTCGTTTCATGTTGATCAGTAGTGGAGCCTAGTTGGGACGATCGGGGATCTAGCATTTGGGGTTGTCTTTCTTTATTTTGGTTCCGTAGTCGGACCTTGATTGTATTCTTGGTTGATGTATGATATATTGATGTATTGTGTGAAGTGGCAATTGTAAGCCGACTCTTTATCCCTTTCTTATTCAGTACATGGGATGTGTAAAGATTACCCCTCTTGCGACATGCCTACCATGCGGTTATGCCTCTAAGTCGTGCCCCGACACGTGGGAGATATAGCCGCGTCATGGGTGTTACACTGGCTCATGTGCTTACTACCTTACGTTCCGCTATATCGGCTAGGGTAGTAAAGGGAGAACTACTGCGATTGTGTCCTTGTTCATCCGGATGAGCACCTCAGTAGAGAAAGCTGAAAACTAGCTGTCATGATGCGGCGAGAGCCGGTCAGCTCTTCGGAGGGTTCAAATCTTTAGCGATTTTTTCCGCATTATGCGATGAATCGGCTTTTTACCCGATCAGGTGATTATAGTATCGTAGTTCGGACACTAGGGGTTGCACCTAAAATTTTAATTATAGAACTCCTATGGCTAAGTGAGGGTGATAAAGCCACATAGTCCAATTGCCTGGTTCGTTGCGCTAAACACCTCCTTCAAGGACCAAATACATTGGATCAAGAGTGTTTAGATTCCATCCCGAACACTCCTGGACTACCTACGTGGGGGCTGAAGCCGACGACTGGCAACTCTCAAAATTTCATAAACACGGCCGCATAGGAGGTACAATATTAAACAAATATTATATTACATATCCGAACTTGTTTTTATCCAGGGTGAGACGTTATAACAGTATTCATTCAAAGATTACATCCTTCATACACTACTCCGCCACAACGCAGGATCCCTCAAGGACTTCGCTAAAATATCGCTCGTGCATGCGGTACTCCTTGCCCACAGGTGGTTCTTCAGTCGTGACTGTGGCAGCATTCATCTTCGCCCACTGCATCTTGACACGGGCGAAGGCCATCAGCGCACGTTCGATACAAACCAACCACTTGATGGCATCAAGCCGAGGGCAGGCGTCGACTAGCCGCTTCACGAGACCGAAGTAGCTGCTGGGGATAACTTCGGCTGGCCACAGCCGGACTATCAAGTCCTTCATGGCCAGTTCGGCCACCCTATGCAGCTCGACCAGCTGTTTTAGCTGATCTCTCAAGGGCACCGGATGTTCTGGCGCAAGGTATTGCGACCAGAACAGCTTCTCCGTCGAGCTCCCCTCTCCGGCTCGGAAGAATTCGGCATCATCAGAAACGCTGCATGGCAGATCCACAAACGGCCCTGGAGAACTCCAAATACGAGTCATTAAGAGATATCTATTCTCCACATACTTGCTTTGCATAATAAAAGCCTTACCCGCCATGATCTTTTTGGCCTCCTGGATTTCCTGGAGGGTGCCTTGAGCTTCGGTCTGGGCCTCTTGTGCGCTCTGGCGGGCCTTCTCAAGTTCGGATTCTTGGTCCGCATGTTGGTGCTCCAAGGACTCGATTTTCTTCGAAGCATCCTGGAGCTCCTACTGGACCTCCCTAACCCTGGCCTCATGCTTTTTCCGGACGGCTCGTTCCTTCGTCGCCCGCTCCTTGTCCTGGGCTAGCGCTTTCTTGAGGGTTTCAACCTCAGTAGCCGCTCCTACAAATATCACGGCACTACAATCAATATACATCGTTTATTCTTTACGAACATATAGCCAGTCTCCACATACCTTGCTTGTCCTCCAGCTGCCTTTTCACAAGGCAGGGCTCTTCTTCGGCCCGGTCCTGACTCTGCTTTAGTCCGGAGAACTCAGCAGCATGAGAGGTGGCGGCCAGCAGCGACGCATGTGTTCATAAGACATATTTAGTTAGTTTCCTACAAAAATTACTGGATTCTCTGTCCGGCTTTTCTTTCTGAACACCAGACAGTGTCTCAGGGGCTACACTGTCTATATTGGGACTTTCTCTCTTACGTCGCTTACCTCAAAACCTGTCATCAGGCTGCTGCAGGCTTCGGTTAGTCCGCTCTTGACGGACTGAACCCTCTCAATCACCATACCCATAAGGATACGGTGTTCATCCACAATGGAAGCGCCTCGTAGTGCTTCCAACAGATTATCCGGTGCCTCTGGCTGGACAGAGGTCACCGGCGGGATAGGCACACCTCCTTCCCTCAAAGGAGGCTGCTCACCAGATTCCGGAGCCATATAGGTCTCCGGAACCATATCCGGCTGGGGGCCAAACTGAACACGGCCCCCATCACCGGTGTCCATGAGGATCTGCTCCCCCGAGTGTTCGGCGACCAAGGTTTTGCCCTCCGTCGCCTCCCTGACGGCCTCCTAAACCTCGCCTTTGCTTGGTAAGGTCCTTCGGGACAGCACCTCGGTGTCTCCCCTGGCCTTGGGAGAGTGAGCGGCCGGCGGAGACTCGCTGGCCATCGCCTTCGAATCCAGCGAACCTCCTGATGAGGATCGCAGGGAGCTGTCGTGGGCCGGACTGCAATAGCATGATTAAACATGTTGATACCATGAAGAAGAGAGGTCGGGCACATGGACGTATGCGGGTTTCTAGTACTTACGATGCGGCAATGGGCTTATTTCGGGGGCGTCGCTCCGGGCTGCTGTCAACGTCCCATGCGGAGTTATCCGCAAGGGGGCCCTTCCCCCTCTTGGGCGCCTCCGCCTCCAGATTTGCGGAGGCCGCCCTCTTCTTCCTCCCCCCATCAGGGGGAGAGTTACTTTCTTCCTCCTCCTCCTCGTCGTCTTCAGCGGCGGGGGAGTGAGTCTTGTCTTCAGACGACACGTCTGAAGCTCCCTTGCGACGAGGGCCACTCCAGACCCCCTTGGCCTTCTTCTTGGCCTTCTTCTCCGGCGCCTGATAGGGCGCCGGGACCAACATCTTTGCCAGGAGCAGGATGACTGGTTCCTCGGGCAGCGGAGCCGAACATTGAATCCGCTCCGCTTTCTCTGTCCATACCTGAAAAAGTAAAAAATAGTAAAGTTTAGATATCCTCCTTGAACAAGCAAGCAGAGGATACGCCTTGAGACATGAAAGACTTACCTCACTGGTAGGATGGACAAGATCATGCTCACGGTCTGAGTCTATGACCGGTGGCGTCTCATTGCCCTTAAAGAGAAACTTCCAGGCATCTTCGTGGGTGGTTCCGAAGAGCCTTTCCAAGGTTTGGTGCTTCTTCGGATCGAATTCCCATAAAGGGAAAGTTTGGCTTTGGCATGGGAGGATCCGGTGAACTAGCATCACCTGGATCACGTCGACGAGCTTGATGTTTTTATCCACCATGCTTTGGATGCGCGTCTGCAGCGCTATCACTTTGTCCGACGAAGACCAATTTGGGCCCTTCTCTATCCAGGAGGTGAGCCGCGTTGGAGCTCCGGACTTGAATTCGGGAGCCGCGGCCCAGGTGGCGTCGCGGGGCTCTATGATATAGAACCACAGTTTCTTCCACTCCTTGATGGTCTCCACAAAAGTACCTTTGGGCCACGTGACATTGGGCAGCTTGCTCACCATGGCACCTCTGCACTCCGCGTGCTGGCCATCCAGCACCTTCGGCATCACGTTGAAGATCTTGAGACACAGTACGAAGTGGGGTTGGATGCGGAGGAAGGCCTCACACACGACAATGAATGCTGAGATGTTGAGGAAAGAGTTCGGGGCTAGATCATGGAAATCTAGCCCGTAATAGAACATAAGTCCGCGGACGAAAGGGTGGAGAGGAAATCCTAACCCGCGGATGAAGTGGGGGATGAACACCACCCTCTCGTTAGGCTTCTGGGTGGGGACGATATGCCCCTTGGCTGGAAGCCGGTGGGCGATTTCTTTCGCCAGATACCCGGCCTCCCGAAGCTTGGTGATGTCCTTCTCCTTAACGGAGGAGGACATCCACTTGCCTTGCCCTCCAGATCCAGACATTGTTGAGTGCTTCCTTGAGGCTGAAAAGATGAGGACTTGGGCGCTGGAGCTCGAGAATGGAAGGGCAGAGAAAGAGAGAAGGCGTGGGTGAAGAAAGGGAATCCTTATCTCCTTATAAAGACGGTGAATATCAAATGGCTCCCCACTCGCCATGAAACTCGCCTATTCCCTAGGGGCCGTGGAGGTGGCACGGTCCCGTATTGATGAGGATCCCGCAATAAGGGGACACGATCTCTACTTTGAGAACACGTGCTAATAAAACCACATCTCGAAATACGAAGCGGCAGGTCAAAAAACGGTTCGAAATAATAATCGGGCAGGGACGTGATATCACGTTACAAAAATTTGTCAGCGGATTTGACTCGTGAAATATTATACTCTCTGCGGTTGCGTGTGGTACTTGGGTTACAGATCCGGATACATTCTTTGCGTCCGAAGACTATTTTGGAGAAGGGAACCCGCCTTGCTTTGCCGAAGACAATCTGCGCGCTGGACAACTCGTCATTGAAGCCTGGTTCAGGGGCTACTGAGGGAGTCCTGGACTAAGGGGTCCTCGGGTGTCCGGCCTATTAGCCATGGGACGAACTGATGGGCTGTGCAGATACAAAGACCGAAGAATCTACCCGAGTCTGGATGGGACTCTCCTTGGTGTGGAAGGCAAGCTTGGCGACCAAATATGAGGATTCCTTTCACTATAGTCGACTTTATGTAACCCTAGATCCCTCCGGTGTCTATATAAACCGGAGGGCTAGATCCTTAGAGGAGGACAAAGACAATCATAATCAGATAGGCTAGACATCTAGGGTTTTAGCCATTACGGTCTCGTGGTAGATCAACTCTTGTAACCCCCATACTCATCAATATTAATCTAGCAGGACGTAGGGTTTTACCTCCATCGAGAGGGCCCGAACCTGGGTAAACATTGTGTTCCCTGTCTCCTGTTACCATCAACCTCACACGCACAGTTCGGGACCCCCTACCCGAGATTCGCCGGTTTTGACACCGACACTTATCACACCCGATCATCACATGGTGTCTCGACACGACGAATTGTTGCAACGGTGCATACGCAGGGAGAACACTTATACCTTGAAATTTAGTGAGAGATCATCTTATAATGCTATCGTCGATCTAAGCAAAATAAGATGCATAAAGGATAAACATCACATGCAATCGATATAAGTGATATGATATGGCCATCATCATCTTGTGCCTTTGATCTCCATCTCCAAAGCACCGTCATGATCACCATCGTCACCAGCGCGACACCTTGATCTCCATCGTAGCAATATTGTCGTCTCGCCAACTATTTCTTCTACGACTATCACTACCGCTTAGTGATAAAGTAAAACAATTACATGGTGATTGCATTTCATATAATAAAGCGACAACCATATGGCTCCTGCCAGTTGCCGATAACTCTGTTTACAAAACATGATCATCTCATAAAATAAAATTTAGCATCATGTCTTGACCATATCACATCACAACATGCCCTGCAAAAACAAGTTAGATGTCCTCTATTTTGTTGTTGCAAGTTTTACATGGCTGCTACGGGCTGAGCAAGAACAGTTCTTACCTACGCATCCAAAACCACAACACGGTATAGTGATTGCTTTTTGATCTTCAGAAAGAACCCTGTTCATTGAATCCAATTCAACTAAAGTTGGAGAAACTGACCCCCACCAGCCACCTGTGTGCAAAGCACGTTGGTAGAACCAGTCTCGCATAAGCATACGCGTAATGTCGGTCTGGGTCGCTTCATCCAACAATACCTCTGAATCAAGAATCAACTAGTGACAACAAGCAATATGTATATACCCACGCCCACAACTCCTTTGTGTTCTACTCGTGCATATAACATCTACGCATAAACCTGGCTCGGCTGCCACTGTTGGGAAACGTAGTAGTTTAAAAAAAATTCCTACGCACACGCAAGATCATGGTGATGCATAGCAACGAGAGGGGAGAGTGTTGTCCACGTACCCTCGTAGACCGTAAGCGGAAGCATTATGACAACGCGGTTGATGTAGTCATACGTCTTCACGATCGACCGATCCTAGTACCAAACGTACAGCACCTCCGCGATCTGCACACGTTCGGCTCGGTGACGTCCCATGAACTCACGACCCAATAGAGCTTCGAGGGAGAGCTTCGTCAGCACGGCGGCGTGATGACGGTGATGATGAAGTTACCGGCGCAGGGCTTCGCCTAAACACTACAACAATATGACTGAGGTGGAATATGGTGGAGGGGGGCACCGCACATGGCTTGGAACAATCAACTTGTGTGTTCTAGGGTGCCCCCTGCCCCCGTATATAAAGGAGCAAGGGGGGGCCAGCCGGCCCTAGTGGCACACAAGGAGAGGAGGAATCCTCCTCCTAGTAGGAGTAGGATTCACCCTTTCCTAGTCCTACTAGGAAGGGGGAAGGGGAAGGAAAGAGAGGGAGAGGGAAAGAGGGGTCGCGCCCCTTCCCCTAGTCCTATTCGGACTCCCCTTGGGGAGGCTCCACCTCCTGGGTTGCTGCCCTCTCTCTCCCCTAAGGCCTACTAAGGCCCAATACTTCCCTGGGGGGGTTCTGGTAACCCCTCCGGCACTCAGGTTGTCTCCGAAATCACCCAGAACACTTCCGGTGTCCGAATATAGGCCTCCAATATATCGATCTTTATGTCTCGACCATTTCAAGACTCCTCTTCATGTCCGTGATCATATCCGGGACTTCGAACTATCTTCGGTACATCAAAACACATAAACTCATAATACTGACCGTCACCAAACGTTAAGCATGCGGACCCTACGGGTTCGAGAACTATGTAGACATGACCGAGACCCATCTCCGGTCAATAACCAATAGCGGAACCTGGATGCTCAAATTGGTTCCTACATATTCTATGAATATCTTTATCGGTCAAACTGCATAACAACATTCATTGTTCCCTTTGTCATCGGTATGTTACTTGCCCGAGATTCGATCGTCGGTATCTCAATACCTAGCTCAATCTCATTACCGACAAGTCTCTTTACTCATTCCGTAATGTATCATCCCGCAACTAACTCATTAGTCACATTGCTTGCAAGGCTTATAGTTATGTGCATTACCGAGAGGGCCCAGAGATACCTCTCCGACAATCGGAGTGACAAATCCTAATCTCGATCTATGCCAACTCAACAAGTACCATCGGAGACACTTGTAGAGCACCTTTATGATCACATAGTTACGTTGTGACGTTTGGTAGCACACAAAGTGTTTCTCCGGTATTCTGGAGTTGCATGATCTCATAGTCATAGGAACATGTATAAGTTATGGAGAAAGCAATAGCAACAAACTAAACGATCATCGTGCTAAGCTAATGGATGGGTCAAGTCAATCACATCATTCTCTAATGATGTGATCCCGTTAATTAAATGACAACTCATGTCTATGGTTAGGAAACATAACCATCATTGATTCAACAAGCTAGTCAAGTAGAGGCATACTAGTGACATTATGTTTGTCTATGTATTCACACATGTACTAAGTTTACGGTTAATACAATTCTAGCATGAAAAATAAACATTTATCATGATATAAGGAAATAAATAATAACTTTATTATTGCCTCTAGGGCATATTTCTTTCAGTACTACCAATGTACTAGCACTGTACTACTCATTTGTCAAATTATTACGTGTTGCTCGTCGTAGAGAAGTGACAAGACCCTGCGCCAGAGATGACATCTGAGTATAGGCATCATGTTCGGCATAACACATAAGTCAGCCTCACCGTCTGCAGTCACGATCATCATGGTTATAGAGCTAGCCTGCTTACAACTAGCCGTGTTCGACATAATTTCCCATGCGTAGATGCCCGTGCATTGCACAGAACACCAAGATTGGGGGTGGACAGCACCGGCAGCGGCCATCGCGCCAGATATTTCTATGGCCTTCTAGATGTGGTGGGAGGAGATAAGGCTGATTGTGAGAGACAAAGAGTTGTTTGTAAATAGGGAACAAGTGCGGGCATCTTTTTGGAAAACTGGAGAAGTTTGGTTTGTATGCGTCAGATCTAGATCCGACGGCTATTGGTGAAGGATGGCAGGCACAACATCATCACCAACTCAGGACCACTTTGATTCGCATGATTTTGGAAACGCAGGAATAGGACACGGCAATATTACAAGTATCAAACTGATATTACAAATGTTAGGAGTAATGCTGCACCTATGAAGAGGGAATCTAGGAAGTTTACATAAGAACTTTCATTACTTTAGGTGGATGCAGCATTATCGTACAAACTAAAATCCACCGCCCTGACAAGTCACTAATGAGCAGATAAATTTTCGAGTCTCTGGCCACTTGATGTTTCAAAAACAAATTCAGCTTCTGCGGAGACTTTGTCATTTAGGCTTAGACGCTTGCGGTGATCAGCACGCCATTCATTGTTGCGCTAGAGAATGCCAAACCTCATTACCTTGAGCACACTTGCCTCTAGAACAAAGAACCTGTCCAATTTAATCTCAAATGTGCTTCCTCGGTAGTCGATCAAATCAATTTCTGTAAGATGGAGATCAAGACATGCGATGGGATTGTTATAGTGCAGCACATTTTCACTTTTGGGTCTTTTTTTATCTGCAAAGGAACATATTAGAGCAGCTGGCTGTATAAGATTATCGTGTGTCATCAAGAGTTACCGATATCATTCACTCATACGATAGGGTTGGCTGGCTAGTGATATTTTTTCACTCTCTCTCTCCCTCTGACCTAGGAGCATGTGACGAGCTTGGGCATTTGCTGCCTTCCACTATGTGGCCGATGCCATATTTCTCAAAAGTATGCCACATGATACGCATCAATGTCAAATAAAAAGATTTTGCCCCCGCTCTCGTGATGTGAGAGAGTTGGCACCGCTGTGCACACAGACCCACATGAACAAATCAATCAAACCAACTACACCAGCCTCTCACTCTCCCCAACAAGTGGTTTTTTATTGCCTCAGTCCTCTCTCTCTATCTCTCTCTCTCTCTCTCCCACGCAAGTGTTTTTTCATTGCATGAGTTAATTTGGCACCGGAGCAAAGTAGGTGATCTAGATTGGGGCACCAGGTGAGCAATGGAGGGGCATCGATGCCAAATGCATCACAAGTGAATTTGGCACGTGTTTTGGCCTACATAGTGCAAGGCCGTTATAGCCCACTTTTGTACTAAATCGTATTTAGTGTAAAATTTTGACCATAGATTTACCTAAGTAAATGCCGATGTATGTCACCAAAAATTATACCATTTGAAATTATGTCAAATACGAATCCAATGATATAATTTTTAGTGACATGCATTAACATTTTGTCAGTTAAATCTATGGTCTAATTTTGATACTACAAAATAGGAAGAATAAACCAGGACGGAGGTAGTACTCGCTCTTAGGGTAACCATAGAGTTACTAGTCTAAGTTACTTTCCACTATGACTATCCTAGGCTACTATATTAGTACAACAAAAAAATGATGCGGGTGATCACATGAGAAAAAATACTAAAAACATTTCTTTCGGTGCAGTGCGTAGATGCCGTTTTGAACACTACACTTGTCATCGTAATTTGGGAAAATTACGAAAAAATAGCTACGTTATGATTACCGTTTACTAATAGGAAAGAAGTTTCACCTCGATGAGTAGCTTCTCCGTGCATGGAAAGCATGTAAGGAATCCAACAACTTGATCCAGATTGGGGCCGATAGATTTTATTGCCAAGATCTTCGCTGTGCGCATAGACTGGGTCAAGCTTGTGGGAATAATTTTCTGGAAGACGGTCGTAAATACATCAAGAAGAAATTTTAAAATGTGAATTTCAAGCAGACGGAGAAGAAGATGAGTGATATACCTGAACGATTATGGATCCAATAAAGAGTTTAGAGACTTTGGCAGAGGAGTACGCCAACGCTGTCAATTATAGCGCGTCAATGACCATGATTTTTGTTGGACCTTCTAGATCAAATACAAGCAATCTCTCAAGGGAAGGCGCATTCTCAATGACCATAACGTGGAATAGCTGGAGTGATCTTTTCCCAATTGATGTCTTGTTGCGGGGCCAGCAAGACACATAAATCCATCAGAGATTCGTCGAGGCGATGTGGAGGCTAATGAACCCGTGGATCTCCTCAATTCGAAGGTACTCGAGCGCAGTACAGCTGCGGAGCAGGTGCTCCATAGCCTGATTCAAGATGCCAACGTCGAAGAGGTCGAGATTCTTGAGTTGAGGGAGAAGAAGGGCGGGCGCGGCATTAATCTGGGGAAGATAGCAGGAGCTGAAGCTGGCGTGGCACAGCGTTGGCATGAGGCGGAGCGCGGACGGCGGCAGAGAGCGACATCATCTAACTTCAAAGCTGAGCTCCTCGAGCTCATCTAGGGCGGGGCATAAGAACCACTCATCGAACTTGGCTTGGACCTTGTAGTTGGTACTGAACATGCAGATGTTAAGGCGTCTGGCTGGCCCAGGGTGCGATGAAAGGATCTTGGAGATAGCAGTGATACGTCCATTTTGCATCATGCTTTTATATCGATATTTATTGCATTATGGGCTGTTATTACACACTATGTCACAATACTTATGCATATTCTCTCTTATTTTACAAGGTTTACATAAAGAGGGAGAATGCCGGCAGCTGGGATTCTGGGCTGGAAAAGGAGCAAATATTAGAGACCTATTCTGCACAGCTCCAAAAGACCTGAAACTTCACGGAAGATGTTTTCCAAATATATAAAAAATACTCAGCGGAAGAAACTCACCAGGGGGGCCACACCCTGCCCACGAGGGTGGGGACGCGCCCTACCCCCCAGGGCGCGCCCCCCTACCTCGTGGGCCCCCTGGTGGCCCTCCGGTGACCATCTTCTCCTATATGGAGTCTTTCGATGGGAAAAATATAAGCCATATTCTCGGACGAAACTCCGCCGCCACGAGGCGGAACCTTGGCGGAACCAATCTAGGGCTCTGGCGGAGCTGTTCTGCCGGGGAAACTTCCCTCCCAAAGGGGGAAATCATCGCCATCGTCATCACAAACGCTCCTCTCATCGGGAGAGGGCAATCTCCATCAACATATTCATCATCACCATCTCATCTCAAAACCCTAGTTCATCTCTTGTATCCAATTCTTGTCTCTAAGTCTGGGATTGGTGCTAGTAGGTTGCTAGTAGTGTTAATTACTCCTTGTAGTTGATGCTAGTTGGTTTAATTGGTGGAAGATCATATGTTTAGATCCTATATGCATATTAATACCCCTCTGATTATGAACATGTTTATGCTTTCTGAGTAGTTACTTTTGTTCCTGAGGACATGGGAGAAGTCTTGCTATTAGTAGTCATGTGAATTTGGTATTCGTTCGATATTTTGATGAGATGTATGTTGTCTCTCCTCTAGTGGTGTTATGTGAACGTCGACTACATGACACTTCACCATTGTTTGGGCCTAGAGGAAGGCACTGGGAAGTAATAAGTAGATGATGGGTTGCTAGAGTGACAGAAGCTTAAACCCTAGTTTATGCGTTGCTTCGTAAGGGGCTGATTTGGATCCATATGTTTCATGCTATGGTTAGGCTTACCTTAATACTTTTGTTGTAGTTGCGGATGCTTGCAATAGAGGTGAATCATAAGTGGGATGCTTGTCCAAGTAAGGGCAACACCCAAGCACCGGTCCACCCACATACCAAATTATCAAAGTACCGAACACGAATCATATGAACGTGATGAAAACTAGCTTGACGATATTCCCATGTGTCCTCGGGAGCGCTTTACATCATATAAGAGTTTGTCCAGGCTTGTTCTTTGCTACAAAAAGGATTGGGCCACCTTGCTGCATCTTATTTACTTTTGTTACTTGTTGCTCGTTACAAATTATCCTATCACAAAACTATCTGTTACCACTTATTTCAGTACTTGCAGAGAATACCTTGCTGGAAATTGCTTATCATTTCCTTCTGCTCCTCGTTGGGTTAGACACTCTTACTTATCGAAAGGACTACGATAGATCACCTATACTTGTGGGTCATCAAGACTCTTTTCTGGCACTGTTGCCAGGGAGTGAAGCGCCTTTGGTAGGTGGAATTTGGTAAGGAAAAATTTATATAGTGTGCTGAAATTTACTGTCACTTGTTACTATGGAAAGTAATCCTCTGAGGGGCTTGTTCGGGGTATCTTCACCCCGACCAGTAGAGCAAAGAGTTTCTCCTCAACCTATTTAACCTAATGAAAATGAATATGAAAATGAAAATGCTTGCTTTGAAGTTCCTGCGGGTATGATAGAAAAACTGCTAGCTAATCCTTTTTTAGGAGATGGAACAAAACATCCTGATGAACATCTGATATATGTGGATGAAGTTTGTGGATTATTTAAGCTTGAAGGTGTACCCGGAGATGTTGTTAAGAAGAAGGTCTCCCCTTTATCTTTGAGGGGAGAAGCATCGACATGGTATAGGCTATGTGATGATATGAGGTCTTGGAATTACAAACGATTGAAATTGGAATTTCATCAGAAGTTTTATCCTATGCATCTTGTTCATCCTGATCACAATTATATATATAATTTTTGGCCTCGCGAAGGAGAAAGCATCACTCAATCTTGGGGGAGGCTTAAATCAATGTTATATTCATGCCCCAATCATGAGCTCTCAAGAGAAATGATTATTCAAAATTTTTTATGCTCAGCTTTCTCGTAACAGTCGCACCATGCTTGATACTTCTTGTGTTGGCTCTTTTATGATGAAGACTATTGAATTGAAATGGAATTTATTGGAAAGAATTAAACACAAATCTGAAAATTGGGACCTCGACAATGGTAAGGAGTCAGGTATGACACCTAGTTTTGATTGTGTTAAATCTTTTATGGATACCGATATTTTTCGTAAATTTAGCACTAAATATGGACTTGACTCTGAGATAGTAGCTTCTTTTCGCGAATCTTTTGCTACTTATGTTGATCTCCCCAAGGGGAAGTGGTTTAAATATTATCCTCCCATAGAAGTAAAAGTAGCTGCACCTATTAAAGTTGAAGAAAATACTATCACTTATAATGATCCTATTGTTCCTACTTCTTATGTTGAGAAACCACCTTTCCCTGTTAGGATAAAGGATCATGCTAAAGCTTCAACTGTAGTCCGTAAAAGCAATATTGAAACATATACACCTCCTGAGCAAGTAAAAGTTGAACCTAATATTTCCATTGTTAATGATCTCTTGTCTGATAATATTGATGGGCATGTTATTTATTTCTGTAATGAAACTGCTAGAATTGCTAAACCCCGTGATAAAGATAAACCTAGACCTGTGGTAGGCATGCCTGTTATTTCTGTTAAAATAGGAGATCATTGTTATCATGGCTTATGTGATATGGGTGCTAGTGCTAGTGCAATACCTCATTCCTTATACAAAGAAATTATGCATGAGATTGCACCTGCTGAAATAGAAGATATTGATGTCACAATTAAACTTGCCAATAGAGATACTATTTCACCTATGGGAATTGTTAGAGATGTTGAAGTCTTGTGTGGGAAAGTTAAATATCCTGCTGATTTTCTTGTTCTTGGTTCCCCACAAGATAGCTTTTGCCCCATTATATTTGGTACACCCTTCTTAAACACTGTTAATGCTACCATAGATTGCAAAAGAGATGTTGTTACTGTCGGTTTAGATGATATAACTCATGAATTTAATTTTTCTAAATTTAGTAGACAACACTGTGAAGAAGAATTACCTAGTAAGGATGAAATTATTGGTCTTGCTTCTATTGTCGTACCTCCTAGTGATCCTTTAGAACAATATTTGCTAGACCATGAAAATGACATGTTTATGAATGAAAGAAGGGAATTAGATGAAGTATTCTTTAAACAGGAACCTATTCTGAAAAATAATTTACCTGTTGAAATCCTAGGGGATCCTCCTCCACCCAAGGGTGATCCCGTTTTTGAGGTTAAACCATTACCTGATACTCTTAAATATGCTTATCTTGATGAGAAAAACATATATCCTGTTATTATTAGTGCTAACCTTTCAGAGCATGAAGAAGAGAGATTATTGAAAACTCTGAAGAAGCACCATGCTGCTTAAGGGCATTAGTCCCACTCTATGTCAACATAAAATTAATTTGGAAGAAGATGCTAAACCAGTTCGTGATCATCAACGCCCGCTGAATCCTAAAATGAAAGAAGTGGTAAGAAAGGAGATACTAAAGCTCCTTGAGGCAGGTATAATTTATCCCATTGTTGATAGTCAGTGGGTAAGCCCTGTCCATTCTGTCCCTAAGAAGGGAGGTATTTATGTTGTTCCTAATGATAAAGATGAATTGATTCCTCAAAGAATTATTACAGGTTATAGGATGGTAATTGATTTCCGCAAATTAAATAAGGTTACTAAAAAGGATCATTACCCCTTACCTTTTATCGATCAAATGCTAGAAAGATTATCCAAACATACACATTTTTGCTTTCTAGATGGTTATTCTGGTTTCTCTCAAATACCTATGTCAGCCAAAGATCAATCAAAGACTACTTTTACATGCCCTTTTGGTACTTTTGCTTATAGACGTAGGCCTTTTGTTTTATGTAATGCACCTGCTACCTTTCAAAGATGCATGATGGCTATATTTTCTGACTTTTGTGAAAAGATTTGTGAGGTTTTCATGGACAACTTTTCCGTCTATGGGTCTTCTTTTGATGATTGCTTGAGCAACCTTGATCGAGTTTTGTAGAGATGTGAAGAAACTAATCTTGTCTTGAATTGGGAAAAGTGCCACTTTATGGTTAATGAAGGTATTGTCTTGGGGCATAAAGTTTCTGAAAGAGGTATTGAAGATGATAAAGCTAAGGTTGATGCTATTGAAAAGATGCCATGTCCCAAGGACATCAAAGGTATAAGAAGTTTCCTTGGTCATGCCGGTTTTTATAGGAGGTTCATTAAGGAATTCTCAAAAATTTCTCAGCCTCTAACTAATTTATTACAAAAAGATATACCATTTGTTTTTGATGATGATTGTGTAGAAGCGTTTGAAATACTTAAGAAAGCATTGATTTCTGCACCTATTGTTCAGCCACCGGATTGGAATTTACCCTTTGAAATCATGTGTGATGCTAGTGATTATGTTGTAGGTGCTGTTCTAGGAAAAAGAGTTGATAAGAAACTAAATGTTATTCAATATGCTAGTAAAACTCTAGACAATGCTCAAAGAAATTATGCTACCACTGAAAAAGAATTCTTAGCAGTTGTATTTGCTTGTGATAAGTTCAGACCTTATATTGTTGATTCTAAAGTAACTATTCACACTGATCATGCTGCTATTAAATATCTTATGGAAAAGAAAGATGCTAAACCTAGACTTGTTAGATGGGTTCTCTTGCTACAAGAATTTGATTTACATATTGTTGATAGAAAAGGAGCTAAGAACCCCGTTGTAGACAACTTGTCTTGGTTAGAAAATGTGCTTGATGACCCACTACCTATTGATGATAGCTTTCCTGATGAGCAACTAAATGTCATAAATGCTTCTCATACTGCTCCATGGTATGCTGATTATGCTAATTACATTGTTGCTAAGTTTATACCACCTAGTTTCACATACCAGCAAAAGAAAAAGTTCTTCTATGATTTGAGGCATTACTTTTGGGATGACCCACATCTTTATAAAGAAGGAGTGGATGGTGTTATTAGACGTTGTGTACCTGAGCATGAACAGGAACAGATCCTACGCAAGTGTCACTCCGAAGCTTATAGAGGACACCATGCAGGAGATAGAACTGCACATAAGGTACTGCAATCTGGTTTTTATTGGCCTACTCTCTTCAAGGATGCCCGTAAGTTTGTCTTATCTTGTGATGAATGTCAAAGAATTTTTAATTAGTAGACGTCAAGAAATGCCTATGAACTATTGACTTGTTATTGAACCATTTGATATTTGGGGCTTCAACTATATGGGACCTTTTCCTTCCTCTAATGGTTATACACATATTTTAGTTGTTGTTGATTACGTTATTAAGTGGGTAGAAGCTATTCCAACTAGTAGTGCTGGTCATAACACTTCTATTAAAATGCTTAAAGAAGTTATTTTCCCAAGATTTGGAGTCCCTAGATATTTAATGACTGACGGTGGTTCACATTTTATTCATGGTGCTTTCCGTAAAATGCTTGCTAAATATGATGTTAATCATAGAATTGTATCTCCTTGTCATCCTCAATCTAGTGGTCAAGTAGAATTGAGTAATAGAGAACTCAAATTAATTTTGCAAAAGACTGTTAATAGGTCTAGAAACAATTGGTCCAAGAATCTAGATGATGCATTATGGGCCTATAGAACTGCATATAAAAATCCTATGGGTATGTCTCCGTATAAAATGGTCTATGGAAAAGCATGTCACTTACCTCTCGAACTAGAACACAAGGCTTATTGGACTATTATGGAACTTAATTATGATTTTAAACTTGCCGGTGAGAAGAGGTTATTTGATATTAGCTCACTTGATGAATGGAGAACCCAAGCCTATGAAAATGCCAAGTTGTTTAAAGAAAAAGTTAAAAGATGGCATGACAAAAGAATACAAAAGCGTGTCTTTAATATAGGTGATTATGTATTGCTATACAACTCTCGTTTAAGATTTTTTGCAGGAAAACTTCTCTCTAAATGGGAAGGTCCTTACGTTATCGAGGAGGTCTACCGTTCCGGTGCCATAAAAATCAACAACTTCGAAGGCACAAATCCGAAGGTGGTAAACGGTCAAAGAATCAAACATTATATCTCAGGTAATCCCATAAATGTTGAAACCAATGTTATTGAAACCGTAACCCCGGAGGAATACATAAGGGACACTTTCCGGAACGTTTCAGACTCCGAAAAGGAATAGGTATGTGGTACGGTAAGTAAACCGACTCCAAAACAATTTTTAAGGCAATATTTCTCCATTTTGGAATATTTAGAAAAATAAAAAAAATAAGCAGCAGTCGGGGAAGGACACGAGGGTGGAGGGCACGCCCTACCCTACTGGGCGCGCCCCCTACCTCGTGGGCACCTCGTGTGCTCTCCGGACTCCGTTTTCCTACACGACACGTATTTTGGTCGGTAAAAATTCATTATATAATCTCCCGGGGGTTTTGACTCCCGCATCACGCAAAAATCTCCTGTCTTTGTTTCGAGCTGTTTTTCTGACAGATCTAGATTATCATGGCATCTCCAAGTGCTCCCAAGGACAAGTTCTTTGAGAAGGTCATCAACCCTTACCTCGCGGAGGTGCAGCGACACCCTCAAACCATTGAGATGCGTGATGGGTTGCTGCACATCTGTGATGCTGAGGGACCGAAGGGGACCGGAAGCGTGGAGACGAGGCTCGAAGCAATGGAGCAACAAGTTTTCAAGTGTCAGGGGATGGTGGAGCGTGGACTCAACTCCAACCACATGATGATCGCAGAATTCACCAACAAACACAAGCTGGATGCCGACAACATCGGGGAGACCATCTTCAAGCTTCACGAGAAAATTGAGCACCTTCAAGCTCAAATATATGACCTGCAAAACCAAAACTGTGAGTATGAATATAGATTCAAATGGATGAGTTTGGCTGCAGATTTGAGGATCCCGGAGACTCGGTCATCTTTCTATGATGGTGAGCCTATGCCTTGGAAGAAGGACGACAAGCCTACGCCATCAACAAAATCACCACCGTCTCCACCAACAAACAAGAATTGAGTATCTGGTATGGGCACTCCACTTGGCAACTGCCAAGCTAGGGGGAGTGCCCCGGTATCGTATCACCATCACTTTTATCTTCACCGATTTTCTTAGTTCGATCCTTTTAGTAATATCTTGATCTAGTAGAATAAAAGTTCTTAGTATGATCTAGTTGTGAGTTTTGCTTTATTATCCTCCTATGTAATCAAGTCCGTGAGCTATATAATAAAGATTAGTGTTGAGTCGAGGGCTTGATTATTTTGCCATGATCCTAAGGGAATTAAAGAAAAGATAAAGAAATAAAAAGAAACAAAGAGATCATGTGAATATTATGGAGAGTAATGAGCTCACATAGAAAGAGTATGATGAATAAAAGTTATTGAGGGTTGACAAACAGAGTTTTGGTCATCGTTGCAATTAATAGGAAGTAATAAAGAAAGAGAGGTCTTCACATATAAATATACTATCTTGGACATCTTTTATGATTGTGAGCACTCATTAAAATATGACATGCTAAAGAGTTGACATTGGACAAGGTAGACAACGTAATCGGTTATGTTTTCTTACATCTGAGATAAATTATATTGTCTTGGATCTTCCAACATGATGAGCTTGCCTTTCCCCCTCATGCTAGCCAAATTCATTACACCAAGTAGAGATACTACTTGTGCTTCCATATACCCTTAAACCAGTCTTGCCATAAGAGCCGACTATATCTACCTATGGATTGAATAAGATCCTTCAAGTTGTCATCGGTGCAAAGCAATAAAAATTGCTCCTTAAATATGTATGATTGATTGGTGTGGAGGAAATAAGCTTTATATGATCGTGTGATATGGAAGTAATAAAAGCGACATACTGCATAATAAAGGTCCATATCACAAGTGGCAATATAAAGTGACGTTCTTTCGCATTAAGATTTTGTGCATCCAACCATAAAAGCGCATGACAACCTCTGCTTCCCTCTGCGAAGGGCTTATCTTTTACTTTTATCTCCTACATTGCATAAGAGTCATGGTGATCTTCACCCTTCCTTTTTACATTTTATCATTTGGCAAGCACAATATGTTGGAAAGATCTTGGTATATATGATTAATTGGATGTGAGTTTTCATGAACTATTACTGTTGACATTACCCTTGAGGTAAAACGTTGGGAGGCAAAGCTATAAGCCCCTATCTTTCTCTATGTCCGATTAAAACTTCATACACATAAGTATTGGATGAGTGTCAGCAATCGTGAAAGATTAGATGATAGTTGAGTATGTAGACTTGCTGAAAAGCTCTTTTACATTGACTCTTTCCAATGTTATGATAAATTGCAATTGCTTCAATGACTGTGATTCTAGTTTGTTAGTTTCCAACGAAGTTTACGATTCATACTTGATATTGTGATTGAATTATTACTCTAGCATAAGAGATTATATGACAAGAATTATATAAGTTGTTGTTCTAAGAATGATCATGATGCCCTTATGTCCGTATTTTATTTTTATCGACACCTCCATCTCTAAACATGTGGACATATTTTTTGATTTCGGCTTTTCGCTAGAGGACAAGCGAGGTCTAAGCTTGGGGGAGTTGATACGTCTGTCGGTGTCAAAACCGGTGGATCTCGGGTAGGGGGTCCCGAACTGTGCGTCTAGGCCGGATGGTAACAGGAGGCAAGGGACACGAAGTTTTACCCAGGTTCGGGCCCTCTTGATGGAGGTAAAACCCTACGTCCTGCTTGATTAATATTGATGATATGGGTAGTACAAGAGTAGATCTACCACGAGATCAGAGAGGCTAAACCCTAGAAGCTAGCCTATGGTATGATTGTTGTGTATGAATGTGATGTCCTACGGACTAAAACCCTCCGGTTTATATAGACACCGGATAGGGTTAGGGTTACATAGAGTCGGTTACAATGTTAGGAGATCTACATATCCGTATCGCCAAGCTTGCCTTCCACGCCAAGGGAAGTCCCTTCCGGACACAGGACGAAGTCTTCAATCTTGTATCTTCATAGTCCAGGAGTACGACTGAAGGTATAGTCCAGCCATCCGGACACCCCCTAATCCAGGACTCCCTCAATAGCCCCCGAACCAGGCTTCAATGACGATGAGTCCGGCGCACAGATTGTCTTCGGCATTGCAAGGCGGGTTCTCCTCCAAATTCCATGTACCTGTTGAATAAAGTCCGGTTTCTTGTAAATGTTGCGCTCCTTGGCTTCTATGCCCAATAATGGTCGTCTCCCACGTGTCAAACGAATATAAAAAGTCTGAGTGTTTCTACATCCACACCCCTAGCCGCGTAAATGAGCCGCCCATTTAAGGGGACGAGGATTTAGATCCAAACCACACCTTCTCCCCTTCGCGAGTGTTCATCAGAGCGCATCTGACAAAGGTCCATTCCACCATGGCCAGCCGTCGCAACTCCTCCCTTCGCCCTTCCAGCCCTAAGCCTGGATATTGGGAGAGATGCTCCATCCCGCATAGCGAGCTAGTGACGCTCCAGACCAAGGGATTTCTCCCCCCGGCCTATATGGTCCCGGTTCGAGCCGGTCTTGCCGTTTATAATGGTGGAGAGCAAGCGGAGAGTGCCCCCAATCCCTCCCAAGGAGAGCGGGTATGCCTTGTCCCTTATCTAATAAGAGGGCTCGGATTTCCAATCCATCCGTTTCTCTAGGGTCTACCGGAGTACTGTGGCCTCCAGCTACACAATCTCACGCCCACCTCCGTATTGCATATCGCGGGCTTCGTAGCCCTCTGCGAGCTGTTTTTGGGTGTTGAGGCTCATTTCGGGCTGTGGAAAGAGCTATTCTACCTTGTGCCCCGTTCTAAGAAGGGGTCATTGTATCAAGTGGGCGGAGCCGAAGTGTGGCGCATCGCCGGGACCGGATACCTATCCGGAACCCCAAAGAAAGCGTCCGAGGACTAGCCTTCGGAATGGTTTTACATAGAAGACATCCCGCTGCCGGATCCTGTCCGGGTCGGCCTCCCTGAGTTTGACAGTGCCCCACTAAAGAAGCGCCTAAGTTGGCGTCCATGGAGCCCTCAGAGGGAAAGCGACAAGGACGTTTTTTACCTGATGGGCCGGATAAGATTGTTAGCTCATTCCGGACCGACCATGATCGGGGTCATGGCCGCATGCATCATGCGAGGGGTGCAGCCGCTACAGTATAGAGGCCACCCCATGTGGGACTTCAACGGGGAGGACGACAGCACCCGCTACGGCCGTAAGGGGCCGGATTCGGCTGTGGCTCTAATAAAGACCTTGTCCGCTTTGTACAAGGGAGAAGAGGAGGATTTTCTCCGCGTCGACCCAAAGGGTGGATTTTCTATGTACAATCCTCCAAGCTGGGTAAGTGGTCGCATCTTGCCCATCCGTTTTATATTCCCATTGTTAAATACTCAGTCTAGCGACTTCAACGCAGGAATTGCGCCAGGCTGTTTAAAGAAATAAACAGCCCTCCTGCACAACCCGAGGACCCAGGACGGTCCCTCGACCCGGACTCTCAAGAGGATCCGGACTTTTCGGTGGAGCTGATTGATGGAGTGTTCCATCAATTGAGCAAGGACAACGCCTTGGTGGCCATTACGGCTGATTACCTAGGGCTAATCCCGGCCTCCCAGAAACAAGAGGCCGAACCTGCGGCGACAAGCCAACGAGGGGCTGCAGGGCCCCGTGGGCAGAAAAGAGGTGCAGTCTGGACCGAGACGTCAGCGCAAAGGTATGGCGCGCCCCCTTATCCCTGGTGTTACACCTTCAAGGCACATTAACACTCGTGCTCTCTTCAGGACAAAGAGACCTCGCCGGACTGGATTCGGAGAGGCTGCCAATCGTGCCTCCACCAGCCAGGCTCCGAAGCCTGGTCCGGAGGTGGAGGCGAACACAAGGCGCGCACCGGGCGCTCCTCCGACAGAGGATGTCGACAGGTTGTCTGCCACCAACTCTGAGGTGGAGAGTGCCATGAACCACAGGCGTCGCCGAACAATTCTTCGCGACGCTTGTTTCTCCCAAGAGGCGTTAGATGCCTTTAAATCGGGAGATGCGTACCTCCGTGCCGCTCAAAATGGTGTAGCCAGAGCCACGGAGCAATATGTAAAAGACATACGAGTAAGAAAATTTTGGTAATTATATATAGATACCAGTAGCCCCCGAGACTTGAAACATTTAGAATAACTGATTTAAGGATCATTTGTTATGCAGGTTATTACAGAAAAGAATTCCCTACTGTCCAAGGAGCTGGAAGAGTGCAAAGCCCAACTTGAGGCCGCACTAGCCGCGGCAGGGGAGCCCAAGGAGACCCCCTCTGGTAATATATACTTCGAAAGATAAGTATTTTGCGAAGCACGACATGGGTGCGAATCTGACAAATGAAATTGTAGATGGCGCCGGATTGAATCCGGAAAGGCAACACCTCCTATGCCAGCTAAAGGCTGGTGAGAAGGTGCTGACAAAGGTGAGGCAGGAGAAGGACGATCTTCAAGATGCCAACACCAAGCTGGGCGTCGAGCTGAAAGATGTTCGTGCCCAGCTGTCAGACTCCGTTAAGGAGAATCAACGGCTTCGGCGCGGCATATTTAGTAAGTGCTTGAACGAACCTTTGAAAGAAAGTTCGGCGGGGAAGTCGACTAACAGAGCAATGTCTGTAGGTGTGCTAATAGGTCGTCCTGCAGAGGAGATGCCCGGTTCTACGGGTGACCTTCTTCCCGAGCTCTCGCAACTGCTCGATCGAGTTCGGCAGGCGATGCAAGACGTCACCCAGGCCCTATGGCCATCCATCTCCATGCCCGAAGGTCTTGGAGAGCTTGCGGAGAAGCTAAAGGGAGCACGGCGACGCTTCCGATTGTGGAAGATATCGGCCTGCCGTCAAGGCGCTAGGGAGGCCTGGGTCATGGTGAAGATGCGGTACACAAAGGCTGACCCCAACCACATGGCCGAGGTCGGTCCTGTAGGGCCCGATGGGAAGGAGATCCCTGTAAGCTTAGTATACGGCCAAGTAGAGTTGGCCGCAAAGTATTCCCAGCAGGACTATAAATTAGACAGCCTGTTAGATGGTATTGAAGAGGAATACAATCAGTCAAAATGACTATGTGATTTAATTGACATTTATAATGCCTTCTAGCCGGATTGTAGATCATTTGTCATGGCCGACCTTTTCGCTTCAGCCTCGGGACCTGACGGTCCGGAGTGTGTCCGAATTCCCATGTGGTTATATAGGAACCGGGGAATGCATGGAGACCAGGCGTAGGGGTCATTAGTGCGTGAACAGACAAGTGCCCGACTAGTTATGTTATATTACATGGTTAGTAAGAAACAACTTCCAGGGAGAATAGTTCCGTTAGGGGTTCCTTTCCCTGGGAGGCATGCCCTAAAGTGCATGTCCATGCTGCGAAAATAAACGCAGGAAAAACATCTGGGGGCGTATAGATAAATAAAAAAGATCATCTTTAGTTCACCGACCGAATATTCCCTTAAGAACGCTAGCTTTCGGCTTCACCCAGTCTGAGGTACACGTCCGGCTGACCCGCTAGTAACAATCGCAGAGGTGCTCCCTTTACCACCTAGCCGAACAATCGGGAACGTAGGGGTAAGCACAGGAGCCAGGCAACCCAGCTTGGCCAAAACTTAAGTCATATCGATGCATATAATGGTGAATAAAAGGTACATGCAGAAGTGTGAAACATGTGTTGGGCATGAAGCCCGTATAAATAAGCTTCAGTTTAAAGAAGCCCCCAGGTTTAATGAGCGCGGATAGCGCATCACTTTATGAGCCTTTAAAGGCTATAAGAGAGAGGGAGAGAAGAAGAGGAATGTAAGACAGAAAGTATAAAAAATGGACAGAGGGAGGAGACGAACACAGAGTCCGTCGCTAGGCATAGAATCTTCGGAGACGGGCTGCATTCCATGGGTTCGGCTCGAGTCGGTTATCCAATGCATCTCGCAGGCGGTACGCTCCACCAGTCAGGACTTGGTTAATTATGAAGGGACATTCCCACTTGGGCTTGAGTTTGTCCTTTTTCTTGTCCGGTAGTCGTAGAACTAATTCGCCAACATTGTAATTTTTGGCTCGTACTTCTCTTCTTTGGTATCTTTGAGCCTGCTGTTGATAGAATGCGGAACGGGCTTTTGCCACATCATGCTCCTCCTCCAATGCGTCCAAGCTGTCCTGCCGATCGAGCTCAGCTTCTCTTTCTTCGTACATGCGCACTCGAGGTGAGTCATGAATTATGTCGCAAGGTAAAACTGCCTCTGCACCGTACACCATAAAGAATGGTGTGTATCCGGTGGTGCGATTCGGCATGGTCCACAGCCCCCAGAGTACGGAGTCGAGCTCCTCTACCCAGTGCGTGTTAGATTCCGTGAGGGACCGCACTAATCTGGGTTTGATGTCGCTCATGATGAGACCATTTGCACGTTCGACCTGGCCGTTAGTTTGTGGGTGATAGACGGAAGCATAATCGAGCTTGATGCCCATGTTTTTGCACTAGAGTTTTACCTCGTCGGCCGTAAAGTTCGTGCCATTATCCGTGATGATCCTGTGAGGGACGCCGTAACGGTGTAAAACCCCGGATATAAAGTCTATCACCGGTCCGGATTCGGCCGTCTTAACAGGCTTGGCTTCTATCCATTTGGTGAACTTATCCACCATGACCAGTAAGTATTTTTGCTTGTGGGTTCCGCCTTTAAGGGGTCCAACCATGTCAAGCCCCCAGACCGCGAAGGGCCAAGTGATGGGGATAGTTTGGAGGGCGGTGGGTGGCATATGGCTTTGGTTTGCAAAGAGCTGGCAATCGGTGCATCATTGGACTAAGTCCTGGGCGTCTGCCCGGGCCGTCGGCCACTAAAAGCATGTACGGAAGGCCTTGCTTACAAGGAACCGAGCTACCGCGTGATGACCACCGAGTCCGACATGAATTTCAGCCAGGAGGTTCCGCCGTTCCTCTTCGGAGGTGCACCTTTGAAGGACTCCGGTAGTGCTTTTCTTATAAAGCTCTCCCTCGTGGACTTTGTAGGCTTTGGATCGCCGCACTATGCAGCGTGCCTCATTTTGGTCCTCGGGGAGTTCCTGCCTAGTGAGGTAGGTGAGGAATGGTTCCGTCCACGGGGCGATAACGGCCATTATTACGTGGGCTGAAGGTGTTATTTCGTTGGCAGAGCCTCCGATTGTGTCGGAATGTTCGGTGTCGGGCAGTGCGGTTGGGTCCAGGCTGTTATTGTTCGGCTCCCCTTCCCATACTACGGATGGCTTGAACAGCCTTTCCAAGAAGATGTTGGGGGGGACTACATCGCGTTTTGCGCCGATGCGTGCCAGGACATCTGCCGCCTGATTATTTTCCCGGGCTACATGGTGGAATTCAAGCCATTCGAACCGAGCTGACATTTCTAGGACGGCGTTGCAGTAAGCTGCCATTTTTGGATCCTTGGCATCGAAGTCTCCATTTATTTGGGATATTGCGAGGTTCGAGTCCCCGCGCACCTCTAGGCATTGAATGCCCATGGATACTGCCATCCGGAGACCATGTAGAAGGGCATCATATTCGGCTGCATTGTTGGAGTCCGTGTACATAATCTGGAGTACGTATTGAACTGTATCTCCTGTGGGGGACGTCAAAACGACGCCAGCCCCCAGTCTGTCCAACATCTTGGAGCCGTCGAAATGCATGATCCAATTCGAATATGTGCCGTACTCTTTAGGGAGTTCGGCCTCCATCCATTCTGCGACGAAGTCGGCCAAGACTTGCGACTTGATGGCTCGCCATGGCTTATAAGTTATGTCGAACGGGAGGAGCTCAATGGCCCATTTTGCAATCCGGCCTGTTGCATCACGGTTGTTTATAATATCGTTAAGTGGTACTTCCGAGGCTACTGTTATTGAACACTCTTGAAAGTAGTGTCATAGCTTCCGGGATGCCATGAATACCGCGTACGCAATCTTTTGATAATGCGGGTACCGTGATTTGCAGGGAGTGAGGATAGTGGACACATAATAGACCGGCTTTTGAAGGGGGAATTTGTGTCCGTCCGTTTCTCGTTCGACGACGAGCACTGCGCTTACAACCTGATGTGTTGCTGCAATGTATAATAGCATTGGTTCGCCAATGTTTGGCGCGACCAGGACTGGGTTTGTTGCCAGTATGGCTTTTATTTCGTCGAGTCCGGCCGTGGCTGCATCCGTCCATTCGAAGTGTTCGGTGCGCCGAAGGAGGCGGTAAAGGGGTAGGGCCTTTTCTCCCAAGCGGGAGATAAAGCGGCTTAGAGTCGCCACGCATCTGGTTAATTTTTGTATTTGTTTGAGGTTCTTTGGGATATCCAATTGTGACAGAGCTCGGATCTTGGCTGGATTGGCTTCAATTCCTCTACCGGATACAATGAAGCCCAAGAGCTTTCCGGCTGGGACGCCGAAAACGCATTTTTCCGGGTTGAGCTTGATGTCGTATGTTCGGAGGTTATCGAATGTGAGCCTCAAGTCGTCTACTAGAGATTCGACATGTCTTCTTTTGACGACCACATCATCTACATATGCCTCCACTTTTTTGCCGATCTGGTTTGCCAGACATGTCTGAATCATGCGCTGATATGTTGCGCCGGCGTTTTTGAGCCCGAAGGGCATTGTGTTGAAGTAGAATGGGCCGTATGGTGTGATAAATGCCGTTGCGGCTTGGTCTGATTCTGCCATCTTGATTAGATGGTAGCCGGAATATGCGTTGAGGAAACACAACGAGTCGTGTCCTATGGTAGCATCGATAATTTGATCGATGCGGGGGAGGGGGAAGGGATCCTTTGGGCAAGCCTTGTTAAGGTCTTTAAAATCAACGCACAGGCGCCAGGATTTGTCCTTCTTTGGTACCATCACCAGGTTTGCTAGCCAGTCCGGATGTTTTATATCTCTGATGAATCCGGCCTCCAATAGCTTTGCTAGCTCCTCTCCCATGGCCTGTCTCTTAGGTTCGGAAAAACGCCAAAGAGCTTGCTTGACAGGTTTGAATTCTTTTAGGATATTTAAGCTATGCTCGGACAGCCTGCGTGGGATTCCTGGCATGTCTGAAGGGTGCCAGGCGAAAATGTCCCAGTTCTCTCGTAGGAACTCTCGTAGTGCGGCATCTACATCAGGGTTTAAATGTGCCCCGATGGAAGCTGTTTTATTGGGGTCCGTTGGATGGACCTGGAATTTGACTATTTCGTCCGCCGGTTTAAAGGAGGTGGACTTGGATCTTTTGTCGAGTACCACGTCGTCTCTATTCACCATGGAGCGCAGCGCAGTCAGTTCCTCAGCCGCTAGGGCTTCGGATAGTGCCTCAAGGGCTAGTGCGGCTGTCTTGTTTTCGGCGCAGAGTGCTATATCCGGATCACTAGCAAGAGTGATGATCCCGTTGGGCCCGGGCATCTTGAGCTTCATGTACCCGTAATGGGGTATTGCTTGGAAGATTGTTAACGCTTCCCACCCTAGCAGAGTGTGATAACCGCTGCTGAACGGAGCCACATGGAACGTGACCTCTTCGGACCTGTAATTATCCGGCGTGCTGAACACCACATCTAGTGTGATTTTTCCTGTACAGCGCGCTTCCCGACTGGGGATTATTCCTCTAAAGGTTGTGCTACTTCGCTCAATGCGGTTCCAGTCTATTTCCATTTTTTGAAGGGTTTCCTCGTAAATGAGGTTCAATCCGCTGCCGCCGTCCATGAGTACCTTGGTAAGACGAAAGTCGTCCACTATTGGACTGAGGACCAATGCAGCTGGTACTCAGGCTGTTCGGAATTTAGGTTCATCACTGGCGTTAAAGGTAATAGCCGTGTCACTCCATGGGTTTATTGTTGCCACTTGGTAGATTTCGGCAAGGCTGCGGAATGTCCTTTTTCGCATGTTATTTGATGCGAAAGTCTCGAAGACTGTTATTACCATATTGGTGTCTCTAGGGTGGCTTTCTGTGGCCTCCGGAATTAGGAGATCTTCGCCAATTTTGGCCACCTGTCGGAGTATCCAACATGCTCTAAGGCTGTCAGTTGGTGTGGCGTCCTCTGTACTATGAATTTTACAGGGTCCATTAAGCCATCCTTCCAATGCGGTTCCATGCCCTGTAGAGGGTTTTTGCTTTTTGGTGTTTGACTCGGGTGTCTGGCGATGATGCACCCTTTTATTTCGGACTGCGTTTGCATTCAGGGCCGGATTGTCCCAAAATTTTATTTCGGTTTTCCAGGTGCTTTCCATCGCACAGTACTTTCGTACTATGGACGCCAAGTCAGCGAAGCGTGTAATATCACGGCGACTTATGGCATTGAGGATTCCCTTGTCCGTGCAATTATTGCAGAAGAATGAAATCGCGTCTTCCTCACGGCAGTCCTTTATCCTGTTCATAACCAGGAGGAATCTGGACCAGTAATGATGTACTGTTTCTTCGGGCTCTTGCCTAATTTGGGATAGATCGCTAATGTCCGGGTGGGTGGGTGGAATTAAATCCAAAGCCTCAACCCATCTGAGGCTCAGAGGCCGAGAATTTCCGAACTCGAAAATTTGGATTCCTGGATGTTGTCCAATGAATCCAGTCCGTCGCCTGACTCTAAGTTCAGGTCTTGAGTGATATCCTCCCCTCCGCGGGTATCCGGCTTGGAGGGATCGGGAATCCGGACATAGCTAGTCCTTAAGATAGATGAGGGGTCGTCGCACTGTCCCTCTACCACGGCAGCGTGATGGGTGACTTGGGGAGAGTTAGTCTCTCTCAGATCGGGCTTGGGCCCAATCTGGTCATAATCCGTAGCGACTTCCAGGGCGGCGATGCGATCCAAGAGCTCGTTTATGGAGGAAAGCTCCATTGGATCTAACTGCTCGGCGAGTTCCGAGCTGACATGAAGATTGTTTTTGATGGCTCGAGAGGTCATCGTCGGCGCAGAAGCCGAACAGGCGGTCATAAGAAAACCACCTAGCCGGAGGGTTTGGCCGACAGCCAAAGCTCCCTTAGAAACGGTGCCGTCTTTAAAGACGGGGCGAGGCATCCTTCCTAATGGCGACGACACAGAGGAACTTTCAATGAAAGCACCAATGTCGGTGTCAAAACCGGCGGATCTCGGGTAGGGGGTCCCGAACTGTGCGTCTAGGCCGGATGGTAACAGGAGGCAAGGGACACGAAGTCTTACCCAGGTTCGAGCCCTCTCGATGGAGGTAAAACCCTACGACCTGCTTGATTAATATTGATGATATGGGTAGTACAAGAGTAGATCCACCACGAGATCACAGAGGCTAAACCCTAGAAGCTAGCCTATGGTATAATTGTTGTGTATGAATGTGATGTCCTACGGACTAAAACCCTCCGTTTTATATAGACACCGGATAGGGTTAGGGTTACATAGAGTCGGTTACAATGGTAGGAGATCTACATATCCGTATCGCCAAGCTTGCCTTCCACGCTAAGGAAAGTCCCTTCCGGACACAGGACGAAGTCTTCAATCTTGTATCTTCATAGTCCAGGAGTCCGGCTGAAAGTATAGTCCGGCCATCCGGACACCCCCTAATCCAGGACTCCCTCAACGTCCATTTTGCATCATGCTTTTATATCGATATTTATTGCATTATGGGCTGTTCTTACACATTATGTCATAATACTTATGCCTATTTTCTCTTATTTTACAAGGTTTACATAAAGAGGGAGAATGCCGGCAGCTGGGATTCTGGGCTGGAAAAGGAGCAAATATTAGAGACTTATTCTGCACAGCTCCAAAAGTCCCGAAACTTCACGGAAGATGTTTTCCAAATATATAAAAAATACTCAGCGGAAGAAACTCACCAGGGGGGCCACACCCTGCCCACGAGGGTGGGGGGTGTGCCCTACCCCCCAGGGCACGCCCCCTACCTTGTGGGCCCCTTGGTGGCCCTCCGGTGACCATCTTCTGCTATATGGAGTCTTTCGATGGGAAAAAAATATAAGCCATCTTCTCGGACGAAACTCCGCCGCCACGAGGCGGAACCTTGGCGGAACCAATCTAGGGCTCTGGCGGAGCTGTTCTGCCGGGGAAACTTCCCTCCCGGAGGGGGAAATCATCGCCATCGTCATCACCAATGCTCCTCTCATCGGGAGAGGGCAATCTCCATCAACATCTTCATCAGCACCATCTCATCTCAAAACCCTAGTTCATCTCTTGTATCCAATTCTTGTCTCTAAGTCCGGGATTGGTGCTAGTAGGTTGCTAGTAGTGTTAATTACTCCTTGTAGTTGATGCTAGTTGGTTTAATTGGTGGAAGATCATATTTTCAGATCCTATGTGCATATTAATACCCCTCTGTTTATGAACATGTTTATGCTTTGTGAGTAGTTACTTTTGTTCCTAAGGACATGGGAGAAGTCTTGCTGTTAGTAGTCATGTGAATTTGGTATTCGTTCGATATTTTGATGAGATGTATGTTGTCTTTCCTCTAGTGGTGTTATGTGAACGTCGACTACATGACACTTCACCATTGTTTGGGCCTAGAGGAAGGCATTGGGAAGTAATAAGTAGATGATGGGTTGCTAGAGTGACAGAAGCTTAAACCCTAGTTTATGCGTTGCTTCGTAAGGGGCTGATTTGGATCCATATGTTTCATGCTATGGTTAGGTTTACCTTAATACTTTTGTTGTAGTTGCGGATGCTTGCAATAGAGGTGAATCATAAGCGGGATGCTTGTCCAAGTAAGGGCAGCACCCAAGCACCGGTCCACCCACATACCAAATTATCAAAGTACCGAACGCGAATCATATGAACGTGATGAAAACTAGCTTGACGATATTCCTATGTGTCCTTGGGAGCGCTTTACATCATATAAGAGTTTGTCCAGGCTTGTCCTTTGCTACAAAAGGATTGGGCCACCTTGCTGCACTTTATTTACTTTTGTTACTTGTTGCTCGTTACAAATTATCCTATCACAGAACTATCTGTTACCACTTATTTCAGTACTTGCAGAGAATACCTTGCTGGAAACTGCTTATCATTTCCTTCTGCTCCTTGTTGGGTTCGACACTCTTACTTATCGAAAGGACTACAATAGATCCCCTATACTTGTGGGTCATCAAGCAGCCATGCATTTGCAATCCCTGTGGCAGAGGCAGTTGTCGATGGTGAGGTTGAGGGGGATGCGGTGCCAGAGGGGGCGCCACCGCCGGGAGAGCAGGGCGGTCCGCATGGCAGATTTGGTGGGGAGGAGGCCGATGATGACGAGTAGCATGTCGTCGGGGAGGCTACTGATGAAGTCCAGGCTCGCCGGATGCGGTTTTGGCTTGAGACGCCTCCGCTTGTTGGCTGCCTCACCTTCCATATCAACCGGCAGCGACGCCGGTGTACACGTGTGCTGGTGTGTGTTGTGTGTTGGCCTACTGGGTGTGCGCGAGTGCGTCCTTCTATGCATGCCGCCGCACAGTGGTGAATTGTGCGCGAGTGCATCCTTCACGCGGAAGAAGTGTGTCCTCAATGCGCCCTCAATTTACTAGCGTGCGGGGTGCTACCCCGAGTGGTTTCAACTTTATTTACTTCACCGTGTGTCAGATGGGCCTCTGGTTTATTTATTTTCACCCACTGCCACATGGGCCAGCACACGAAGATAGAGAACACGAGCTGACAAGGCAGCATGTGGACTGGTTGACCGGTCAACTAAACAATATACGGAGCTATACGCTGACACAATGAGCGTATAATCCGTCGGTATAGAGAGTTCGAGTGAGAGCGGAGGCCCATGAGAGATAGCAGAGAGAGAAAGAGCTACTCCCTCCATTCAATGATGTAGTGCCAACATTTTTTTGAAGTCAAACTTTTGAAACTTTGACCAAGTTTATAAAGAAATTACTTATATCTACAATACCAAAGATAAATGATAGTATGAAGTAAGTACATGTTGTGATGAATCTAAAGGTCATTCGAGATGTAAATGTTTTCTCCACATATACCTGGTTAAACTTTTATGAGGTTCGACTTTTCAAAACATCCATATGCTTATGGACGTGAGAGAGTCCCTAACTAGAGAGAGACAGAGAGAGAGAGACAGAATGAAATAGAAAGAGTGAGTGAAAAAAGTGTGTGTGAGTGTGTGAAAGAGACATGGACAACACACGATAAAAGTAGAGAAAAGGCGTGTGTGTCTTATGCAAACATATCACACATGCATCTTTGACAACGGAAGCAAGGTGAGGAGATAGTGTGTGGTTGTGTGCAACCGAGAGAGAAAGACCCCTAACACGTGGCCAAGAGGGGTCTGACAAACAAGGGAGAGAGGTCGAGAGAGACGTACGGAGAAAATGCAGACATGGGGAGGAGAGAGTGTATGTTTGCCATAGAGAGATCCCCTGGAGATCGTGATGGGACTATATGGGTGGGATATCGAGTGACAAGGTGTGTGTGCGATAGAAGATACCCCAAGAGATATCGAGATAGATGTATGGATCGAAGGAGACAGTACACGTGTTCCAGATGGCTAGTGAGAGATAATCATACTTAGGGGAGGAGTGTGTGCGCCTATGATGGAGTGAGGGATTATGGTACTTAGGGGGGTGCGTGTCACATAGAGAGAGAACAAGGACGGAGAGTGTTGTATGGGTCTATATGTAGCGCAAGCGAGACATGTGTATGTGTGAACCAGGGAGATATAAAGTTTGAGAGAGATAGAGGAGCCCCGATAAGGCTGAGTGGTGCGTCAGATAGCTGAGAGGGGGAAAGAGATATTGTCGGTGTACAAAAGTAGGGGTCCCTTTTTGTACCCCTTTACTTGTGCGCGGGTAGTCGCGGCCCCATGCCCGTGGCCACACTTGGCGGGGCAGAAGAAGCCAAGGTTACCAGAGCCATGCTCAAGACCAAAAGCATGAAGAACTGAGGGGCGAGGTGAAACTCCCCCGGCAAGGTCCTTGTCGGGGCGGCCTTCACGGCCCCGGCAAGAACCTTGCCGGGGAAACTTGCCCAACGCTAGTAGGGCTGCCACCCTTGAGCCTAAGAGTACCGACGCACTCAACCACATTCAAACCAAAGCTCGGGAGGCGCCTCCGTGGTGGCTTGCAGATCTTTGTGAAGACCAAGAACATTCAAGACTAGATGAGAATCAGAAGACGAAGATCCTTGGCAAGATCCTTGCCGAGGATACCCACGAGACCCCCCAGCAAGACCCTTGCAAGGGACGCCCATGACGCCGCGGCAAGAACCTTGCCGGGGCGCCCGCAAGCCTCTTGCCAAAGACATCCGCGGGGCCGTAGCCAGGCCCACACCTGCCAAGACTCCACCGTCGTTCCCACATAGCTGCCAGCCCACCAACTAGGCGAGCACCTGCGTGGCGACGTGCGGCCTCCAGGCCAACTCAGCAAGCACCTGCGTGGTGGCATGCAGATCTTCGTGAAGACTCTGCCACCGCACCAACTCAGCAGCCAGCCAGCATGGCACTACATGCCTTGTTAGTTCGGACGTGCGTCGAAGCCAGGCGAGGCGGCGACTGCTGGGAAGAGCTTCCTTACCGTCCCCGATAAAGCAAGAAGGGCACGTCGGCAGCACATTAAATGCGTTTGTCCTACGGTGCCAGGAGATAGAATCGACTACTATATAACTTTCCACCTCCTGTGTGCCACTGTGGCAGCCCCTTTTGACTATAAAAGGAGGCCCGCAGTGTACTGAGAGAGGATTCGGACTTTTTGGACCCTACATGCTTTGTAGCTAGCCCGAGAACACCAGATAAACATAAACCAGTAGGAGTAGGGCATTACGCATCACTTGCAGCCCGAACCTGGATAATCCCCCCGTGTTGATCCCTCAAACCCGCTCTTTCCACAACCCCGCGCCTGCCAGCCATAGCAAAAGGGATTCTTCGTGATCCCATAGATATCGTTTCCCCGACATCTTTGGCGCGCCAGGTAGGGGGCACAAGTTGTGAAAATCCGGCTTGAAGTTCAGCGCATCGACTCTTTCATGGGGATGGCTCGAAGGGAGAAGGCGATGTCGATGAGCCGCCCTTTGGTGTCGTCCGCAGCTTCGAGAGCCATCCACGTGGCCCTGAAAAGCTAAGTCGTGTAGAATTTTGCCTAATTTCATTTATATAAGTCTGTCTTCCTCGAAAGATCTCGTTCCTTGTATGGGAAACCTGCACGCAATGGGACCCTTCCGCTATTGGCAACGCCCTTGTCTCTATCTCGAGTCCGCTCGACAGTTCATGCGGCCGCGCTAAGAACGGCAAGGTGGCCTATCCGCTATTAGCAACGCCCTTGTCTCTATCTCGAGTCCACTCGACAGTTCAGGCGGCTGCACCGAGAACGTCAAGGTGGTTTGCCCGGCAGGAAGCGCCCTCCCGGCAGGGTGCTAAGAAACGGGGTGCCTAGTCCCGGTGCTAGCCCTCCACCCTCTCAACTCCATCGACATAGTCGATGATGGGCTTGATACACTCCTTGAGAACCGTGAGGTCTGCCTCCTCCGGCAAGCTCTCCAACGCGTTGGCAAAATTGACGGTGGGGTTCCAGAACGCCACCTTGGTGAGCACCTTGGTCAGGGCACCCCGACAAAGCCTCTGGGACTCGTTGGCCAGATAAGTTGTCCGGTTGGAGCAGAGTTGCTCCAGGGCTCCAAGAACGCCCTTGAAGAACAGGGTCAGTTTGCTGTTGGGACTCATGTTCGGCTCCGGGAGCACCTAACATTCGGCACCCCATGGTAGCCAGCTTCGTGGTTATCCTGCCGGCGACATCGGCGAGGCGGCTGACCCAACGGTTTATGCCCTCTGCGTACTCCTTGTGTTCGGTGGCATCATTCCTCCGTAGTTGCCTCTCCTCCTTCAGGTACTTGGTCAGGGTCTCTTCCCGGGCCCTGACCTCCGAAAGCATCCCCTCAAGGCCCTCCAGCTTCAGCTTCAGGTCATTGATGGCGTTGTTGGCCTTGGAGAGCCGCTCGACCTTGCCAAGGACTGTGGCATGCGCCTCCGCCAAAGCGCCGTTGGCCGCGTCCTTCTCCTCCATCAGCTCCAGGACCTGTTTCTTCATCCCATCCCGATCCACCTCCAGCACCTTCACCTTGCCGGCATGGACTAGGGCTTGAGCATTGAGTGCCTCCTTGTGCCTCTGCTCCAACTCCTGGGTCCGCAGCGCAACGAGCTTCTCGACCTCCTCATCCTTGTCGCGAAGTGTGGCGGCGAGCACCTTCTCACGACCGGCAAGGTTCTCCTCCTGGGAGTTCAGCTCGGTCTGGTGCTGGTGCCGAGCGGCCTTGTCCTTGGCAGCCTATTCCTTCGCCGCCTCCTGGGCTTTCTCGACATCAGCCTGCTTCAAGATGAGCTCCTATTTGTGCTCAGCCAGCAGATCCTGGGCAACCTTCAGTTCTTCGTGGGCCTGGCGGAACCAGGCATGTGTCTCGGCGACGCGCTCCCCGAGATCTGTCTTTGCCTTGTCCGCAGCCACCATCCTGAATTTTGCCTTGTCCAGACGGGCATAGTGGAGCGCTTGGAACTTTTGGAAGTTGACACTCATGGCCCGAAGGAGCTGCTCCTCTTGGGAACTGCCACCACCGGCGCTCGATTCGTCAACAACCTCAAGCCCGACGGCGGCGAGCGCCTCGTCATCGAACACCTCCCCCTCGGTTAGCGCCCTGGTGCTCTTTGTTCCCGGGAGGTGGACGAACAGGTCGTCGGACACCCTCAAGTACTTGCCCGAGCCAGAGGCTGCAGAGGAGGAAGGTTGGTCGTCAACCACCCCCTCCTCGACAGCAGCCTTGCCGGCATCTCCGGCTGGCCCCTTGCCGGCCTCCTTGGTAGCGGCCTTGCCGGCCTCCCCGGTTGGCCCCTTGGCGGCACCCTCAGCGGCGGTCTTGGAGGCCTCCTCGGCAGCAATCTTGTCAGCCTCGGCCTCTGCGTCCCTGGCGACCTCCTCGATGATGGTGTCAATGTCCTCCCGGTCCGTCGAGGAAGGGTCTGGATACCAAGAAGGGGAATGAGGCGGAGCCAAGGTCGAGGTTCAAAAACAAGAAGAAAGAACAGGGACGGGAAACAAACGACTTACCCACACCGGGCTGGGAAGAAGTGGCGCCCTCCCCGCCAGCATTCGTTGCCGAGGTAGAGCCCCCGGCACCCAAGTTTGCCTCCTCCTCCATATGCGTGGGCTCGGTGGTGGATGCCCTTGCTAGGGACGCCCCTCGGGGCGACGTAGTCGAGGGGGGCGGGGTGTTGGGGGTGGCCCTCGGCGGCTCCTCTTGTTGCTGTTCTTCTCCTGCAAACCCGGCAAGGTCAGCATCAAGGATTCACACCCCAATGTTCACCAGTGGAGGAGTGAGTGATGAGCTTACGCTGGGGGCTGAAGCGGGGGCTACGCCGGGGGCTTCTGTCCGAGCTATTCTCCACTAGCAACGGCGTACACGAAGTACCCGTCGGGGGCTTGTCGCCCGTCGAGGCCTTGGCCCTCTTCGCCACCCTCTGGGCCAGCGTCTCCATGTCCCTGTGAAGATAACATCAAATCAAAGGAGGATAACGCACGGGTAAAGTCAGGAGATGATGTGGGGGCAAAATACTTACTCTTCCTCCACTAGCTTCCTCTTCCTCGCCGGGCTAAAAGATCCGAGGTCGAACTCGGCCCCCAAGGTGCTTTCCGAAGGATAAGGGGAAGGGGATGGAGTCCGGTGCCTCTTGGACGAGGAGGAAGCAGTCGCTATCCTCTTCGCCGCCTTCTTCGTTGTCGTGGCCTTCATTGCCCTCGTCTCGCGCACGAGCTGCTCCCGGACCGGCTCACCAGAGCTAGCCCACCGTAGGACGCGTTGCCGCCCCGCGGCCGGGGGGTCGTTCGCCTCGACCTCCTCTTCGGACGACTCGCCGCCCGCATCTTCAACAAGGGTGGCGTTGGTGCCGGCGCCGCTGGCCTCCCCGGCAGACTCCGCCCACTGGGCGAGCTCCTTCTCCTCCGCGGCCTCGTCAGCCTCCTCCTCTATGGCGCCAATGCTGCCGGCCTCCCTGGCAAGCACCGCCTCCGCCGCCCTGGCGGCGATATAGTCCAGCTCCGCCTTGGTGGTGTCTTGGATGGGCAGCGGCTCGTCATGGGCATAGCTCTCCGACAAAGTGTCAAAGAACTCCTACACCTTCTCCACTGGCGGCTCGGCCCAGGCCGGGTCAATGCCATGCGCATTGAAGTCCGGCATCATGGCGATGAAAGCGGATTGGCGAGATTTGTTGCTCAACGGGTCCACTCCCGCCGGCAACCCAAATAGGGGCCCCTTGACAACCTTGTCAGCCTTCGCAGCCCTGCCGGTCCTCTCAGCCCTGCCGTCGCTGTTCACGTCAAGCTAAAATAGCCTTTGATAGAAATGGGCGTGCCCCATCATCGTGAAGTTGTGCTTCAGGCCAGGTCAGAGCCTCATGATGTCGGTCGCGTTTCTGAAATCCCAAGCCGGCCTCCCCTTGTTTGTGTAGCGGGGCGATTCGGCGCCGGATGAAGTCGGGCCCGATCATCTCAAGGGTGAGCCCGACCATGGTGAGGTGATGGATCCTAGTGGTGGCAACCGTGAGCTTCTTGTCGTTGGCGTCGAGGTCGCTCCAGTCCCTGCGACGGGTCAGCAGGCTCTGACGAACTCGGCAGAACTCCTGCGGGTCCTTCTCCTCGATCCAGCACCATCGGCCTCGCCACTCCTCCTACCTCTCCTTCTGGGCACCCTCCGGATATGTGCCCTTATCCTGGGTCCTCGGAATCCAGGCGATGCTGCCGGAGATGGCGCCCCTGGTTGGAGGAGAGGGGAGAAGTAGTGGCGGAAGAGCACCGTGCTGGGAAGCACTTCGGCAAAGCCCTCACGGAGGTGGGCAAAGAGAACCATGCACGCCACAGCATTCGGCGTAAGATCCAGAAATGGAAGTCGTAGGTGTGCATGACGTCGTTGAAGAAGTCAGAGAAAGGGGGGCAGAGCCCGTAGGAGAAGAATCGACGAAGAAGGGGTACCGATTTGGGCCGGCCTCGGCGAAATCGGCGGGGACGACGCGCATGGCAGGGGGCCCCATCGTCTTCCTCCCTCATAGGGGCAAGAAATAGTTCTTGAGGTGGACCGCGTTGACCGTCAAAGGGAAGTAGGCGAGTTGCGTTCGCCGCACCGCCGACTCGCTCTCCGGCGCCTCCTTCTCCTCGGCATCCTTGGCCGCTCCCTTGCCCTTGCTGGTTTTGGGTGCCATGGCGGCTGGGAGAGAGCGAAGGATCAAGAGCAATGGGGGCGCGGCGGTGGCGAGCAGAGGCGACAGCTTCGAATCTTTTGCCCGAGGAAGAAGAATGGAACGACGGTTCCGAGATTGGAAAAGGCACAAAGGGTAAATAAGCAGCACACCTGCGGTTTTTCCTTTTTATGGGGAATGCGCGGGCCGCCTCTTTACCACAATGTGATGCATGCGTGCAGCAACCGCCCCACGCACAACTCCCACGTCGCGCGTTCAACACGGGTCGTGGGGAAGCGCAACAAGCGAGGGAGTTACTGTAGTGAAAACTCCGTCGTGCCCGCACCCGCGCACCATTCTGGGCCTGGCCCAATAACGCCGCGCGCTTGTATGTGGCCCAGGCCCGGGGGCTCCCGTCGGTGTACAAAAGTAGGGGTCCCTTTTTGTACCCCTTTACTTGTGCGCGGGCAGTCGCGGCCCCACACCCGTGGCCACACTTGGTGGGGCAGAAGAAGCCAAGGTTACCAGAGTCGTGCTCAAGACCAGAAGCATGTAGAACTGAGGGGAGAGGTGAAACTCCCCCGGCAAGGTCCTTGCTGGGGCGGCCTTCACGGCCCCGACAAGAACCTTGCAGGGGAAACTTACCCAATGCCGGCAGGGCTGCCACCCTTGAGCCTAAGAGTTCTGAGGCCCTCAACCACATTGAAACCAAAGCTCGGGAGGCGCCTCCGTGGTGGCATGCAGATCTTTGTGAAGACCAAGAACATACAAGACTAGATGAGAATCAGAAGACGAAGATCCTCGGCAAGATCCTTGCCGAAGATACCCATGAGTCTTGCCGGGGACGCCCACGACGCCGCGGCAAGACCCTTGCTGGGGCCCCGGCAAGACTCTTGCCGAAGACATCCGCGGGGCCGCAGCCAGGCTCACACCTGCCAAGACTCCACTGCTGTTCCCACACAGCTGCCAGCCCACCAACTAGGCGAGCACCTACGTGGCGACGTGCGGCCTCCATGCCAACTCAGCAAGCACCTGCGTGATGGCATGCAGATCTTCGTGAAGACTCTGCCACTGCACCAACTCAGCAGCCAGCCAGCCAGCGTGGCACTACACGCCTCGTCAGTTCTGGCGCGCGTCGAAGCCAGGCGAGGTGGCGATAGCTGGGACGAGCTTCCATGCCGTCCCCGATAAAGCAAGAATGGCACGTCGGCAGCGCACTAAATACGTTTGTCCTACGGTGCCAGGAGATAGACTCGACTACTGTACAACTTTCCACCTCGTGTGTGCCACTGCGGCAGCCCCTTTTGACTATAAAAGGAGGCCCGCGGCATACTGAGAGAGGATTTGGACTTTTTGGACCCTACATGCTTTGTGGCTAGCCCAAGAACACCAGATAAACATAAACCAGCTGGAGTAGGGTATTACGCATCACTTGCGGCCCGAACCTGGATAATCCCCTCGTGCTGATCCCTCAAACCCGCTCTTTCCACAGCCCCGCGCCCGCCAACCATAGCAAAAGGGATTCTTCGTGATCCCTTAGGTGTCGTTTCCCCCGACAGATATTACATCCGCTCGATAATGCAGTGCATGTAAATTTTTTAGAAGTCGAACTTTGGAAACTTTGATCAGGTTTACGCAAATGTTATTTATATCTACAATACCAAAGATACATCAGACGAAACTACATCTCATGATGAATCCAATGGTATATGTTTGCCGTTCTAGATGTAAATGTTTTTCTCCATGTACATGGTCCAACTTTGTGATGTTTGACTTTTCAATAAATCTATATGCTATGGACCGAAGAGAGTGCCTAAGTCAAGAGATATCAAGTGCGTGTGAAGGAGGATGAGTGAGTGTGCAAAAGAGTATGTGTGTGAAAGAGAAAGGGACAACAAGCGATAAATTAGAGAGAGAGAGAGTGTTTTTTTGTTTCTTATGCAAACATATCACGCATGCATCTCCGAGATAGAAAAGCGATGTGAGGAGATACACGAAAATAGCTAGTGCGTGATTGTTTGCAACGGAGAGAGACACCCCTATAGCACATGTCCAATAGAGGTCTTTCCAACAGGGAACAAAGGTCGAGAGGGACACATGGAGAACATGGACGCATGGGGACGGAGAGAGGGTGTGTTAGTGATAGAGAGATCCCCTCGAGATCGTGAGGGGACTATATGGGTGGGAGATCGAGGGAGGTGCGTGCGCGATAGAAAGATGCCCTGAGAGAAATCGAGATAGACCATGCACATGTTTGTGATGGAGACTAAGATTAGCTAGTCATACACATACAGGGGGGACTGCATGTGCCTACATTTGAGTGGGAGACCATCATACTTGGCTAGGCATGAGATTGTGTGTGCGTGCCTGTGAGATGGAGAGAGAAAGAAGGAGAGAGATAGAGTTTTAGATGGGTCTTGTCGGCGTTTTGGGAACGGGGGTTCCCAGACTTGCCTCCCCGCGGCCCACAGCATGGCCAGGCAGCAGGTCGTACGGCCCATCTTCATCAACAAAGCATCCAAGACCCTCGCGAGGGTCCAAGCCTCGCGAGGCGGACGACGCAAGACCACCTCCCGAGCGGCCTAGTCCGGCAGGCTCGCGAGGGGCGGAGATATCAAGGCGAGGTGAACCTCACGAGGCTCTTGTGACGTGAGCCATGACGATCGACACCAGGCGGGCGCCAGCGCGCGCAGCGTCCTTGTTTCCCCTTTGGTGCAAAGGAGGAAAGCGCAGCCGCGGAGTACCGAGGCCTCAGGCAAAGGTTGCCATTTCGGTGCAACAAGACTAAGACCATGGACTGCGAGACGGAGGTCATCGTGGAGCCCAAGACGGTGTCAACACCAGAGCTTTGTGCAAGCGAAGACTACTTTTGTCAGGATGGCTCGTACTAGCTGTCCCCTTCAAATTAGCCCTCCATTGTTGGCTCCCTGCCCGCTCGATATTTGGGAAGAGGACCAGGGCCTCTATAAATAGGACTAGCCACCATAGTGGATAGGAGAGCTGGATCATCTCATCTTAGCTTGAGAGGACCCAGAGACACACCACAAGTTCACACGCGCAAGAACACCTCAACCTCAGGAGGCTGTTCTTCCCTTGTATTGTTCATCATCAGCCCAAAAGGCAATCCACCACCACCACACTGGAGTAGGGTATTACACCACAACGATGGCCTGAACCAGTATAAACCCTGTGTCTTTCTGTATTATGAGTTCGTCGAGTTCGTTCGCGAGATCTTAGCGAGCTAGAGCGTAGATCGGTAGGGGGGAAAGACTTCGCGCGCACCCCAGTGTTCGAACCTTAAGGGTTAGCCGGAGCCCCACATCCGACATTTTGCGCGCCAGGTAGGGGTGCGACGGAGCTTCCTTTCCGTCAGTCTGTTGCTCCGTCGCTCCGTCGTCTCCATGTCGGACGCTCGCCGTGCTCGAGCTGAGCGTCGGGCTGCCCTCGCCGCCCGTGTCGCTCAGACGGCTCCCGTCGGCGGGCCGCCTCGTCGTTCTCTGTCTCCCTCCGCCAACGCTGCCACCGGCCCGGTGGGGAACGAGCAGCAGGCGTCCTCGCAGCATCCTTCGGTGCGGCAGGACGACCGCACCGCTACTCCATCACTCACCCCTGCTGGTTCTTCGTCCCACGTGCACCGCGCTCCCATGGAGGCGCGGGCCGTGCTCATCGCGGTGAACGAGCTCCTGCGTTACCGCCCCATTGACGACCTCTACGAGGAGTGGCTCGACCGCGTCGCCGAGCTCGTCCGTGCCGCAGGAGGCTCTCCGATGCCGTCCCACTCTCTACCTCCCCCTCAACCAGCCGCGGGCGACGGGGCTCATGGCATGCCTCTACCGCCTCGACCCCAAGATGGTGCCTTGGCACCAAGGCGCGCGCCTCCGCAGCGTGATCCACCGCGCCCGGCGCTCGCGCGTGAAGAAAGAAGCTGCCAAGAAATCTCGCGGCCGCGAGAAGCTGCACCGGCGCTCCCCGCGCCACCTCGTCAAGATCGCATACCGCCTGCAGCGGCGCAGCGCGGACCTCATCAAGACCTAGCTCCACCTCCGAAGCGGGCCCTGACAACCACGGCCGGCTGCCGCGCCTTCACCCCTGAGTTGCGTAGCGTTGCCTGGCCAGGCAAGTTCAAGCCTGATCTGCCTCCTCGATACGACGGCACCGCCGACCCCGCGGAGTTCCTGCAGCTCTATGAGTTGAGCATCGAAGCGACCAACAACGACGAAAAAGTCATGGCGAACTGGTTTCCCATGGCTCTCAAGGATGGGGCCCGCTCCTGGCTCCTAAACCTGCAGCACGGCTCGATCTCCTCCTGGGACGAGATGCACGACCGCTTTTTCGCCAACTTCCAGGGCACTCGCGACCGCCCACCGGCCGCGGGCGATCTATGCCGCATCAAGCAACAGCCAGGAGAGACCCTCCAGAAGTACATCCAGTGCTTCAACAACACCCGCCTCAAGATTCCCAAGGTCACGGATGAATCCATCATCTCCGCGTTCTCAGGCGGCGTCCATGATGTCAAGATGAAGGAAGAGCTAGCTATCCACGAGGAGCTTTGCACATCTCAGGACCTGTTCAACCTGGCGACCAAGTGCGCAAGAGCTGAGGAGGGGCGCCTCTCTCTCCTTGAGCTGCCAGCTGCAGGAGTGGAGGAGAAGAAGGCCAAGGCCAAGGACGTGAAGCGCAAAGAGGCAGTGGTGCTCGCAGCGGAGCCCGACACCAAGCGAGGAAGAGATCAGCGCGAGTCATCCAAGAACGGCCGTCCGTTCTACACCTTCCACAACCTGAACACCCACAACACCAGCGACTGTCAAGAGCTCAGAGCCATACGGGAAGGACACTTCGGTCGACGCCCCGAGCGCAACAACCGGGGCTACGGCCGCGGAGGACGACGCGGAGGCGGACGCTGGGACGACCATAGCCCGCGCCAGGAGTGGCATGACCGGCCCCATGAGGACCGCTGTGATATAGGGTGCAACCCTAAGTGGGGATCTTTCACGAATTGGAGGGGGAATCCCCAAGAACAAGAAGAACACAAGAGGGAAAACAAGAGGAAACACTCAATTGACTAGATCCAATCACACATATCCTAGATCCAAGAACATACAAGAGGTCACAATGATCCAAGAACAACAAAGGAAAGATACAAGATACTAGTTCATCCCAATCCTATGAGGAGAGAGGTCTTGATGATCCTATGATGGGGATCCTTCCCACATGTGGGGTCTTGATATTGGTCACTCCAAGAGGAGGTCTTGATCTCCTAGTGGAGTGGATCCATGGAGAAAAGCTCTCATATGTCTATCATATCCTTTGCTAACCATAACAAATGATCTAGGTATGGAATATATAGGTGGCTGGAGGTGAGGGATGAGGTGGATGAAGAGGAGGCCCAAACAGCAATCACAGCCGTCCATCCTGTAGGGCCCGTGCGCACGGGGTAAGTTGGGCCCGTGCGCACGGGGGTCCCGTGGTCACGGTACAAGCCCGTGCGCACGGGGTGCTCCAGCGCCAGCTCTCTCTGTAGCCCGTGCGCACGGGGTCTTCGAGGCCCGTGGGCACGGGGTCACCTGGGAGGTGCAGAGTTGGTCTTCGTGCACTCCTTCTTCTTCCTTGTGGCCTTGGGGTCCTTCTCCTTGGCCTCCGGGAAGTTCCCTAGCTGCTTGGCGGCGGTCGCCCTCGTACCTTAAGTCCGGTAGGTCCACTTGGGGCTTGATGTGCTATGAAGGTGTACATGGACATGAACATAGGATGCTCCGCATCATCTCCCCCCCCACCCCTGGGAGAGATCCGACCTCAGATCGTGATCCTCATCGCCATGGAAACGGTTGTCGTCGACGGACTTGAAGTTGGACGGAGTTGAAGACATGGCGCAATCCAAGTACTCCAAGGTGTCTCCTTAGTGGTATACATGCAAAAAGAGCAAACACAAGCGACACTCGGAAATACAATGGTTAGCACACACAAGGTGTCCATCAAATAAGCATAAGTCCGTGCGGCAAGATTGTTCGTGACAAAGTGCATGAAGCTTATCAAGATGATGTAAAATGACATGTAAAGCATTCATCGGAGGAAAAGCATTCATTGTGCACACAAATGTGTTGTGAATATGATCAATGCAACCACGGTGCAAAATGATGTCATAGTGAGACGGTTTATCAATAACATGAATATGGTAATGGATGCTCAATATGAATGAGTTATCATGCAAGTGATGGTAGGCAATATGATCATGATGTATGAATATGCCATCAAGAAAGATCACAACAAATTTTCTAAGGAAATGCACAAGGTCAAATATCATGGATAATATGGAAATAGGTGCAACAAGGAAATCATAATGTGAGTCAATCCATGCATAAGATGCAAATTTTTCATGTGTATGATATGTCCATCGAGCATGACATGGGTGAGCACAATCAACAAGTATGGAGGTGTTGGCGTACCAATGCTCGATGTCGTTGCATGAGTGGAGGTTCGAAGGTGCATCGAATAAGTCCGAGCGCTCCTCAACTTGAAGGTTCATGGGTTCCATCTCCAATGTCGGTCCTCCATCCAATAGATGTAACATGTAGACAAGAAGAAGGAAACAACAATGAAAGAGTGACCCATCCAATATGCATATTTGAGGATGGCTCAAAGGGAAGGAGTTCACCTTTAGGAGATTCTCGCAAATGTTGGTGTTGCACATCGTGTATGCCTTCACATGACCAAATTGTGTCATGACGGTATCGCCTTGTGAATCCTTCAACATGAAAGAACATGACAAACACTTGGAAAAACAAATGAGGTTATCAGAGATGCAAAACCTATCATTCGTGTGGTAAAATACCCAACAAGTGGATGCATCATGCTCATCATAAGAAGGGACAAGGGAGCATTTCATAGTATGGAGGCATATGATGATGCGAGGACAACCAAATACAATAGGGTCAATCAAGCAAGCATGCATCACAAGTAAAGTGTCCAAGTCTCCACGATCAATAAGCATAGATGCAACAATTGGAGGCAAGAGACAATGAACAAAATATATCATGTGAGAGGCATGAACATATACGTCATCAACCCAAGAAAGCAAGGAAAAATGGAACATGGGTGATGCGACAAAGCAAGCAATCATGTGAATCAAGGCAAGCAAGCTAGTATTGCGAAGATGCAACATACTGGAAAGAATCATGTCAAGTATGTCATGTGTGCAAATGGTGGGCATGAATAATGCACAAGACATATCACAAGCATGAAAGGAGGATATGAGCAAAATAGCATCAATAGCATGAGGCACATGATAAACATGGCAATAGCAACAAGGATCTCCACCAAGCATGCAAATACACATAGGAGTAACATAATTGTGAATCATGGGTAGATGCAAGCAAGGGGTCACAATTGCATGGTAAAGGCATAGAAGCAAGCATAGCATGCAAAGTGAACACGGTAAAATGAGCAAGAAGCGAGAAGCGGTATATATCCCATAGCCGTGTGAGAGCCAAGTGAAAGAGATGCACGTAGTCGTTGCGCGAAGAGAGTGGTGTAAAGGATAGTTCACGGGATCCCAAGTCATCTTTGCTCTCAAGAGCTCGTTTCGTCAACTCTTGGGATTGAGAGGTTGACAAGTATACGTGAGTACCTACACAAAACAAAGACAAAGGGAAAATTGTGTGTGCGTGGTAGATGTACACATCATCCATCATGATGGGCACGTGCTTGTGTTGGTTAGCACAAAATAGCCAATGCTCAAATAAATGAGATGCGTGATATAGAAACATGTCATCCATCATGATAGGTTTGTTGTTATGTATAGCATAATGGAGACTCGAATTGTGTAATGCATCACAAGAAATATGTAGAGCATTGTTATTCATGGAATGCATATGGTGCAAGCAATTATGAGAATCCTGCAATGTATGGAATGCTTCAAAATCTCCTAATATGTATGAGTAAACTATGGGGGTCTCCTCATGAGCATTAATGGAAACATCACATGGAGAATATTGACAACATTCAAAACAATGCATATTTGGAGCAATGTGATCATGGCATGGCATAGTAGATGAATTGCGCAAATCGTGTAAAGGCAGCATGGCAATATCATCACATGAAAAACAAAAGCCAATGACCATCATCTCGTCATCTATGCCATAAGTGCAAATGGGATTGATTTTAATGGGGCATGCATAGTTACTATGTTGAGATTGAAATGATGCAATATGGGATATCTCACTCATAGCATATGACAAGGTTAATGGATTGTCAAACATGATGTGACCAAAAGAATTTTCACATGATATCCTATGGAGCATAGCATCACAACTAGGCAACTCAACATGCTCATCATCATATTTATCATAAATAGGTAAGTCATGACATGAAGAAGTCGCACTAGCATGAAGCATGGGTATAGGTGTGTCAACATCATGCAAGCAATCATTCGTAAAATAGTCCACTAGTGGGACAAGAGAAGCACCATCACCTATGTTACCTTTGTAGCATCGCTCATGTGTTGTAGGTGAGGTGTCGAAGACCAAGTCGTGGTCATCTTCATCTTGATGGAACCATGTGGGGTGCATCATCGTCCACCATGGCCATCATTGTCTCCATTGGAGGTATGGACTCGTCGAGGGTAGGCATGTCGTCATGTAGGAGACCTAGCACCAAAGAAGAAAACACACTAGGAGTAGAGGTTAAGTCGTTAGAAATCAAAGTGGCCTCACATGCCGTGTCAACTACCTCACTCACTAAGTGTTGTGGCTCACTCACTCCCTCTCGGATGCTCTCAGTCATATGGTTGGTGGAGTCACTCAAATGGCTCTCAACCTCACATAGGATGTGTGGCATGCTCTCAAGTGTGGGGCTAGTGGTGGTCACACTCATCCTCTCATAGGAAATGCTCTCAATGTCACGTGTGGTGGAGTCACTCATGTCACTCATGTGGTGGTGGCTCTCCTCACATGGCAATTGGGGCATCTCGTCACATGTCATTGTCGGAGAGATGTTGGTGCAAATGCCTCCATGCTCAATCATGTCGTGGTCATAGCCGTGGATGAAGGCCGAAGATGGCACATCATCACTCTCCTCGAAGACCAAAGATAAGGTCTCATGAGCGGTCTCGTAGCTTGACTCGGAGTATGAGTCCAATATGGGCGCCATCTTCATGTTGTTGAAGAGGTTCGTGCTCGTCGCCGTGGTCGAAGGGGATGGCCCTTCCTCGACCTTCTTGTCACCGTCTTGTTGTTGGAGGCCCAAATGATGTGGCACCTCGTAGCTCGTCTCCATGACCGAAGGGAAATTCCCATGCTCGGCCATCTTTCTTGAGGGGCTTCCAAAGATGGAAGTGTCTCCCTCGCTCGTAGTTGGTCGCCTTGTAGTTGAAGATGCCCTACGTCCGAAGGCGAAGATGCCTTGATAGCACTTGGCGAAGATATCGAAGTGGTTGTTGTAGCCATAGCGTGCTCTTGGTGGTGCTTGTCTCGCGGTCTTCTCTTATGCTCATGAAGCTTGGACTTGGTGTGAAGTAGGGCTTGTTCAGACTTGTACGTTTATGCGTGTTGAGCATCTTCATGTTGATGATGTCGTTGTCGTGCTTGAGCTCGTAGTAGATGTCGTTCGTCGTCATTGTGCACATGATGCTTGGAGGTGACATGTCCTTCATGACGAGATGGATCACAAACGTGATGGTGTCGCCATGGAGATGTGGACGTGGACGACTTGCGCTTATGTCGCTTGGGCGCTCCGAAGAGGATCGATGTGCTTGCCACCACCTTGAAAATGACGAAGGGGAAGTAGACTTGATCAAGGCCCGAATCTCCTCCATCCTTGCATCTTGCTCCTCCTTTTGTGCGGAAAGCTTGTTGTTGATGTAGTCCCTTGTCCTCGCTTTGGAGTCGCGTAGGTCAATGGATAGGTTCTTGATGCGCTCTTGCAATCTTGATTGTGTGCCTTGCATTTTCCGTTGTAGATCGAAGATTGACGCTTTGGTGATGTAGTTGTTCACACCGTCGTTGTTGTCGAAGACCGGAGATGAAATGCCTTGCCTATCCATCACAAGACTCGCGCAAATATGAGTGGAAGAAAGGAAAGAACTAGACCAATGTACCTTATCGAATGTTGAGGATGGATCAAAGAACACTCAATAATGTATCAAGGAAATAGCACAATTGGTACCGGATCTTGTCAATTCTCACACCTACACAAATAAGGCTTATGGTGGAGCTCGGTGAGGATAGTGGCACAAAAATTTGATGCAAAATGTTAGCAAGAGTCAATAATGTTGGAAAAGATTCACAAATTTGCAAGTGAAACAAGTAGACCATAGCAATATGTGGCACACGGAAACACACACACGGATAGATAAATGGGGTCATGCAACCAAGGAATGAACACAAAATGTGGAATCCACGGAAAACGCTCGTGTTGCACAACTCAAGAGAGACGCTAGCATGATTGCTCAATAGGCGGATACGACACTTGTGCACAACCTATAAGATGCAAAATGTATGAGCTTTCTATCCCAAGTATGTTATAAGTATGATGTTCCCGTTGTTCTTCTCAAGATGATCCGAGATGATCGGATATGACAATCTTATGTGTAATGTGGTATGATGCTATGGCACTTGCTTACAAGCTCTTTGCTCTCTTTTCTTTTGCTTAAAAGCTTTGTCTTTTTTTTTGTATATGGCCACTTTGCGAAATGCACAAACCAAGATAGCGATTGTGTATATGCGGGAACAAACTTGAGGCACATGAGATGGTATGATACCAATATAATATGGTATGTATGCAATGGGAGGTGTAGATCACTAATGTGCACAAGGAACATTGCCGGCAATACTCAAATGGCTAGTCTCGATAGGCAAGTGACCCAAAATGGGCTAGGGGTTATCAATGCAATTGCAAGGGTGATTGTACAATGGTGTCGTCGAGGTTACCGTCCTTGAAGATGGTGAGTGGCGGTGTTCTTGATGTAGATACCAAGATGATGGAGACTCGTCCCTAAGTAGCCGAAACACCTTAGGAAACGGAAAAACCGCGAACTCAAAATCTCACAGACAAAAGTCAAATGGTGGTAGCGGAGATGGCAATGCGGAAGTGGTGGTGATGGAGGATGAAGAAGCAACCGTCCCTAAGTAGCTGAAACACCTTAGGAGACTTTAGTCACCACTCAAACAACCACAAATGCTAAATGGAGTAAAATGGGTTAGGTTGCGGAAGGCTATGGTGGATTTTGCGGATGGTATGGTGGAAGACCTATGCAAAGATGCCAAAATTTCAAAATTTTGATGGAGTCAAATGGTGATGGAACCTATCTAGGTGGATGGGGAATTTCAATAGCTACTCATCGAGCTAAAGAACGCAAAAATCGGACTCCGGATGTGGAAGTTATGGAAAAAACGGTGAAGCACTCGCGGCTGTCCTGGAGGGGTCGTGCGCACGGGGGTAGGAGCCCGTGGGCACGGGGTCCCGTGCACACAGTACAGGTCCATGGGCACGGGGTGTCCAGAGAGTTTTCGGGGGGCCATGCGCACGGGGTCTGGGGTCCGTGGGCACGGGGTGGGCGGAAATTTCGCGATTTCGTGGCGGAAAATGGAGATTTTTTGGGCAAAATTGGGGAGATTTTGGGGATGGATGGTGGGGAAAAGATGGGGGGAAGCTAGATCCACTTGAAACCAAGCAAAGCCATGGATCAAATCCAACAAAACATCATCAAAACCAACAAATCACAAAAAATTGGGGCTATTTTTGGTGGGGAATTTTTCGAATTTAGGATGAAATCAACAAAACTAGGCTAGAAAACAAAGAGGGGGGCTCCAATTTCGTGAGAAACCATGGCTCATGATACCAAAATGATATAGGGTGGAACCCTAAGTGGGGATCTTTCACGAATTGGAGGGGGAATCCCCAAGAACAAGAAGAACACAAGAGGGAAAACAAGAGGAAACACTCAATTGACTAGATCCAATCACACATGTCCTAGATCCAAGAACATACAAGAGGTCACAATGATCCAAGAACAACAAAGGAAAGATACAAGATACTAGTTCATCCTAATCCTATGAGGAGAGAGGTCTTGATGATCCTATGATGGGGATCCTTCCCACATGTGGGGTCTTGATATTGGTCACTCCAAGAGGAGGTCTTGATCTCCTAGTGGAGTGGATCCATGGAGCAAAGCTCTCATATGTCTATCATATCCTTTACTAAACCTAACAAATGGTCTAGGTACAGAATATATAGGTGGCTGGAGGTGAGGGATGAGGTGGATGAAGAGGAGGCCCGAACAGCAATCACAGCCGCCCATCCTGTAGGGCCCGTGCGCACGGGGTAAGTTGGGCCCGTGCGCACGGGGGTCCCGTGGGCACGGTACAAGCCCGTGCGCACGGGGTGCTCCAGCGCCAGCTCTCTGTGTAGCCCGTGCGCACGGGGTCTTCGAGGCCCGTGGGAACGGGGTCGCCTGGGAGGTGCAGAGTTGGTCTTCGTGCACTCCTTCTTCTTCCTTGTGGCCTTGGGGTCCTTCTCCTTGGCCTCCGGGAAGTTCCCTAGCTGCTTGGCGGCGGTCGCCCTCGTACCTTAAGTCCGGTAGGTCCACTTGGGGCTTGATGTGCTATGAAGGTGTACATGGAGATGAACGTAGGATGCTCCGCATCACGCGGGCAGGACCAACCTCGCGAGGGCGCATGGAGGGACCCGCCTCGTGAGGATCGCCCCCAGGGAAAGTCCGGTCTTCCCTCGTTGCCGCCACTGAGAAGGATCGACGACCACCACCAGGACGAGGGGGCTGGGGCTTCCAGGAGCCGCGTGCGGTAGCTTGCATCTTGGGCGGTGCTCAGGCCCCAGCCTCTCAGTGCATCTTCAAACAATACGCTCGCGATGTGAACGCGGCACTCCCCAAGCTCGAGGCTACGCGCCCGCTCAGGTGGTCCCAATGCGCCATCACCTTCAACTCGGCCGACCAGCTCAAGTGCGCAGCCACCGCTGGAACACTCCCTATGCTGTGCTCCCCTGTCATCAGCAATGTGCAAGTCACCAAGACTCTCATTGACGGCGGCGCAGGGCTCAACGTCCTATCTGTCGACACGTTCGTCAACCTCCAAGTGCCCTATGAGCAGCTCCAGCCAACCAAGCCTTTCTCAGGAGTGACTGACGGTTCCACCACACCGATAGGGCAAGTCCGCCTGCCTGTCACCTTCGGGGAGCGCAAGAACTACCGCACCAAGCTCATCGACTTCGACGTCGCGCACATCCGCCTGCCGTACAATGCCATCCTCGGGTATCCAGCCCTGGCCAGGTTCATGGCAGTCACTCACCACGGCTACAACATTCTCAAGATGCCAGGAAGCCGGGGAATCATCACGGTCCCATGCGAAGAAAGGGATGCGGTGTGCTCCCTTGAGCGTGCCTTCCAAGCCGCAGCAATCGACAACCCTGATAGCAGAAGTGAAGGCCCTCGGGAGACCATCCCCAAGAAGAAGATGTCGCGCCGCGCAGGACCCCAAGAAGATGGCATCGCGTCAGGAGCCTTGTCAGGATCAACGCCCGCTCCAGGGGCGCCTCCCTCCACCGCATAGGAAAGCGTGGCCGGTGCCCTCCTCAAGCAGGACTCGGGGGCCCTCTCCTGTAGAGCCTCAGATCTTGCCAACCTCACGAGGGAGGCGCTTGGGCGCCACTTGGAAGCGTGCTTCATGGCACACTTCCCTCAGGAGAGCACAGGGAAAGGAGTGCCCACCACCCAGGAGTTCATCACCAAGAGCTACAAGACGCGAGAGCCATGCGCGGAGATAGCCGCTCACCGAGCACGGCTCACCATCCAGGCGAGGAAGCTGAACTGCGCGTCCGCATCGACATCCCAGGGCTCAACAGGGCCGCGTCTCAGGAACGCTTCTGGCCATCACATGTGGGCCGTTGTGAGGGTCCACCACACAGCTACGTTCACATGCCCTTCGGCTTGCTGAGCGTGGCGTCGGCTTACCAACGCAACCTGTGGCATGTACTAGCGGCTCAGGAGGCCAGGTACCACGCCGTCCTGGAGGAGATAGCGATGGTCTTCAGGGAACCTCCTGAGCCCCCAGAGCCTCCCGACGCTCAAGGTCCCGGTGGCTCATGAGGAGCCGTTCCTTCAACACGTGGCTTCAGCTAGACCAACTCTACTTCTCTACAGAATGAGGTGACATCTTCCAAGTTCATTTAATCTAGGAGCGCCCCTCAGCCTGCATTATTCCCAGGCCACATGGGTCCGTCCCTGTGGCATGTATCCCTTTTGCTTATGTCTTTAGCTTACCTTGTTGGGGGCGCCCCTCGGGCTACATCATCCCCATGCCGCTTGGGCCGGACCCGGTGGCATGTATCTTCCTGCATTTACCCAAGTCGATCTGCTCTTCATGCTTAACCTGCCAACTGCTATCACCTGCTCGATGATCGCCTCCCTCGGGGCCGCTACACAGGCACGGCGCTGGTGCATGGGTCCGTCCCTGCCACGACCGACAAATCTGAGTGGCCGAGCTCTGGCTCGCGGCACGCGCCGTGCACGTCACCTCACTAGGCCCTCAGTGCCTTCACTTCATCCGGACCAACCAGCGGCAGGCAGGCGGCAGTAACGGCAAACCATGTTTCTTCTTGTACCTGACCACAGGGACCCCGCGGGAAAGATAGCAGGCGGCACCGCGAGTCTCCTTTTCTCTCGTGCAATTCGCTTGCGCGCTAAAAGGGGGGCTCCTGAGCATCGTGACTCAGGAGCTCTTACTGGCTCTCCGGCTCTCACCCCCTGGCCTTGACCACGGCATCACGACCTGGCATACTAGTGGCGGCTAAGCTCGCTCGAGGGCCAGAACCTGAGGACGTAGAGCACTAAGAAGAGTTCGGGAGAAGGAAAACTTGCACGGACCGGCCTAGCTATGTCGCGTAAGCTGGCGCGCAGCCCTAGCGCAACACCAGGAACCACCACGAAGTCAGCAAGATAAGTCTCGCCCTTGGATCAGCTAAATATTTGGGCCTGGTAGTCGCTCACGGCATGTCGCGACCCCATTGTGGCCAAGTCATCTTCCTTTCTTTCCTTACCATGGCCGCTTGGGCGCTAAGGGGGACCTCCTGAGCATCGCGCCTCAGGGGCTCTTATTGGACCTCGGGCCGCGCACCTCCTGGCCTTGACCACGGCATCGCGACCTGGCATACCAGTGATGGCTGTAGCCGCCTTGGGACCGGGACCTGTCAACGTAGAGCAACAAGCTATCGCGAGGAAAGAAAGGGAGGACCGAGCCTTAACGGGACACGTGTTTATCAAATCTTCAAAACAAGGAAGATAAGTACAAAGGCATTACAAATCCTTACATGCCCCCACGGGGTGACTCATGATTCTTCACAGGAAACAAAAGCTAATGCTAAGGGGGATCCTATCTACATCCTCCCGTGGCAGACGCCATCATCAACAGTGGGCCACGGGAGGCCGGCACCAACCCCATCCAGATCAGCAGCGGCTGGACGCCGCAGCCCCGCTCCGAGCACGGCGAGAGCTTGGGGGGACGTAGCTGTCGACGCTCGTCTCTGGAGTCTCGTAGAGCTCAGGAGAACTGCTGGACTCCCAAGGGCTGCTGCTCCTGGAGTGGACGCGAGCGGAGTGCGCACCAGCCTCGCGTTCTTCTCCGGAGCAGCACTCTAGGCGACGGCCCTCGGCATCGAAGACCTTGAAGAAAAGCGTGGAGGCGCCATCGTACTTGAAGTGGATTGCGAGGGCGCCCCTCGCACGACAGACCCGTGCGACCTCGCCCCAGCCGCAAGTCATGAAGATCTTACCAGTGGGGACCGCTTCGATCTTCGCTCCGTTTGCCGAAGCGCTGCAGTTGGCGTGCTGCGGCCAGAGCTCGAGAGGCCCCCTCGGCAGCATCACGTTAGAGAAGAACCGCGGGAAGCGGATCCATGAGCTCGGAGGCATCGGCACCCACAGCACCAACTCACACGAGGAGTCCGCGATGTGGACGGCACGCATCGCCGTGGTGAGGCGACCCTGGATGCAGCGTGGGCGGCGCTTCTCGTCACTTCGTCCTCCTGAGCCCTCGGACTGGGCATACAAGGGTAGCGGGTACCCTGGAGGAGGCCGCTCGCACCGAGGCCTTGTCACCACCTGCATCGCCGCTTCATCGTGGCGATGGATCGACCTCTTCTTCGGCGGGAGTGGCTCCGGGACATCCCGGGGAGCTTTCCCCTTCTCTTCGGCGGAGAACCTTCTGATAGGCGCCATTGGAGTAAGCAATGAAGAGAATAAGAAGCGAGCAAGCAAGGAAGAGATGGGCAACGGGGGCTCTGCCCCTCTCCCCATTTATAGCAAGAGAAGGCCAACCGGCGTCTCACACAATCGCAGGTAATGATGGTTTTCCTTGCATGTCGCAGGGACTTGTCAACTCCTGCAGTCATTGAGGCAGCGTGGGGAAGCAGAGACGCCCACGTCCAATCAACCGCCACGCGTCAACCGAGGATGCAGGCTTTTGGGGCCCGCGGCACTCCGAATTTGACCCTTGGCTTCGCCGCAAAGCCAAGCCCGCGTGCACCTTGGGTCCGGGGGCTACTGTCGGCGTTCTGGGAACGGGGGTCCCCAGACTTGCCTGCCTGTGGCCCACGGCGTGGCCAGGCAGCAGGCCGTACGACCCATCTTCATCAACAAAGCATCCAAGACCCTCACGAGGGTCCAAGCCTCGCGAGGCGGACGACGCAAGACCTCCTCCCGAGCGGCCTAGTCAGGCAGGCTCGCGAGGGGCGGAGATATCAAGGCGAGGCGAACCTCATGAGGCTCTCGTGACGTGAGCCATGATGATCGACACCAGGTGGGCGCCAGGCGGGCGCCAGCGCATGCAGCGTCCTTGTTTCCCCTTTGGTTCAAAGGAGGAAAGCGCAGCCGTGGAGTACTGAGGCCTGAGGCAAAGGTTGCCATTTCGGTGCAACAAGACCAAGACCATGGACTGCGAGACGGACGTCATCATGGAGCCCAAGACGGCGTCACCACCAGAGCTTTGTGCAAACGAAGACTACTTTTGTCAGGATGGCTCGTACTAGTTGTCCCCCTTCAAATTAGCCCGCCATTGTTTGCTCCCTGCCCGCTCGATATTTGGGAAGAGGACCAGGGCCTCTATTAATAGGACTAGCCACCACAGTGGATAGGAGAGCTAGATCGTCTCATCTTAGCTTGAGAGGACCCAGAGACACACCACAAGTTCACACGCGCAAAAACACCTCAACCTCAGGAGGCTGTCTTCCCTTGCATTGTTCATCATCAGCCCAAAAGGCAATCCACCACCACCACACTGGAGTAGGGTATTACACCACAACGGTGGCCCGAACTAGTATAAACCCCGTGTCTTTCTGTGTTGTGAGTTCGTCGAGTTCGTCCGCGAGATCTTAGCGAGCTAGAGCATAGATCGGTAGGGGGAAAGACTTCGCGCGCACCCCAGTGTTCGAACCTTAAGGGTTAGCCGGAGCCCCACATCCAACAGGTCTATTGAGTGCGAGTGAAATATGCCTGTGTATGTGTGACCCAGGTAGATGGAGAGTTTGAGAGAGAGACGAAAGATCTCCACGACGACAGAGTGGTGCGTGAGAGAGTTACGGGCAACGAGCCAAGGAATTTGTGTGCGTACGATGAGTGCACCCAAGATATTTAGCTTGGACTAGAGAATCATACATAGTGTGCGAGAGAGACCTATAGATGGAGTATATATGCATGCGAACTAGAAAGACCCCCTCCACATACACACAAAGAGAGAGAGAGAGAGACGGAGAGAGAGGGATAGGGACCAAAAAGGTTTGTGTGTTGGGTGTGTGCAAAAGAATTGAAGATTGTCGGAAAGAGAGAGAGAGAGAGAGAGAGAGAGAGAGAGAGAGAGAGAAGGAGTCCGGAAGAGGGGGAGGTCGCATTTTATGCATCAAAGACTGATATAAACCATGTTTCGGTATATACTTGCATTCAAATATTTAAATTGGAGAACATGTTGTCTGCAATCCACACATGAACGGAGATATGCGTATATCAAACAAGTTCATTAATTTGACTTTCAACATGTTCATGGAGTACTATAATATTGTACAACATGCTACTCGATTGAGGTGTTCAATTTTGGATTTAGTTCATTATTTTGACCTGGTGAACGAGCTATTTCATTGAATCGAGATATTTCATTTTGGGTTTGATTCCTGATTTTGAGTGGGTCAACTATTTGTCATATAGTAAATCGCTAGCAATGAGCATGTAAAAACACATTACTCCCGAGCATCATCTCTCCATCTAAAAAAGAAGTGGCAAGCTAATATTTCAAAATTTGATTCGAATCGACTTGGTAAGGTAGACGTGGATGCTCGTTCTCCCAAAATTTGAACGAACCGTTAAATACCCTCTGCTCGGTGGAATTCACCCGAGCAAATAAATGGGAGATGCGAAATTACCGGCCTATGTGGGACACGCATCAATTGGCCCGTTGTACATTGAGGGTAGGTTCATAATTTCATCCAAGCGTGCCTTCTCCTCGGCCGAAATGACATGTGCCGAATAATTCATAAACCATGGTCGGCAAAACACCCTCTCCTCGCCCGAAATAGCTCACGCCCACTATTTCAAAACATGCTCTCCTCGCCCGAAATCGCTCACGCCCACTATATTTGAAAACACGCCCTCCTCGCCCGAAATCGCTCGCGCCCACTATATTTCAAAACATGCCCTCCTCGCTCAAAATCGCTCGCGCCCACTATTTGGGAGAAGCAAAGTTACTCTACTATCCCCAACCCTCAGTACACATACCCAAGCCGACAAGCCTAAAGGCAGGGGTAGAACTATAACTCCACCCCCCCCACACACACACATTTCAGACAAATGCGTCTGTAAGACATGGTTCCCCCTCCCAATTCCCCATTCATACCTCGTGGGCGCCAAATCACCTTCTCCCCAGAAGCTCCCTTCTCCTAAGCCGCGAAACCTTAGCCCCTCCTCCATGGCGCCCCCCATCGCAGCAAATTCACAGTCGCCCTCCTCTCTAATCCCAGAGACGCTGCCCATTTGTCGTCGTGCACTGGGTTGTGTGCCTCTTACTCTGTGTTACCGGAGCTGCCTCGACGACGGCCGCATGAACTGTACCGGAGCTGATTCACGCCTGCCGTTATTCACAGCGCTGAAGCGGCTCCAACTTTGGACTCGTCCAGAGCCCCGGTGTTGCTTCCCCGTAGCCGTCGACCATCACGACATCTTTGCTTCCCTGCCACCGGTAGCCACCGCAACCGCACCGGCCTCACCGACTAGGCAGCTGGAGCTGCCTACTTCATCGGGCCGCCAGATAGGTTGCACCCTCATCTCAAATCACTTTATTTAGGCATCAGTTGTTTGAATTTTATTCTGGGCCAATCGATTCCCAATGGGAAGCAGCACCCCTTGAGCCGATGGAGCTCCTAGGCTGTCGGTTGGCTAGTGTCTAATGTAAGGGTGCGGGGGCGCAAGTTCGCCGTGGAAGCAGCACTTAGATGGCTATCTTAGAGTTGCGTGGGTTGAAGGTACTTCCACCGTCGGATCTGGATGACGACGAGTCTTTGTGGATTGGCCCGGGGGTGGCACAACCACGGCAGTGCGGTGGGGCGGGGAGCGGGGATTTGGTCGGGGCCACGGACGGCGGAGGCAGACTGCTCTGCCGGTGCTCGCTGGCTCTTCGGGGAAGATTCCAAACAGTGTCAGCCGGGAGGCACAAGACGGCCATCAAGCCATCCGGCATAGATCGGACAGTACCAAAATAAAATAAAATCGTGTGACCCCAATTTAGTCTTCAGTCAACAGACGTGTGACCACTCTCGACCTTGTTGTTGATCTCTTAGGGTATTTCTTCATATCAGAGATATGTGACGTTCTTAACATTATGCGTTTTCTGCATCTTCAGCCACACCGTCTTCCGACTCACCGCAGTTGCTCCAACAAGGGGAGCATACACCAGAAGGGAGCTATAGTCCCCACTCAACAGTTCCTTGCATCGAATGTGCGTGCCCGACATGGACAGCCACAACAACTGTAGGGGCATCGACAATTCAGCACATGATGCTCACTCCTATGGATGGCGGCCAGATAGGTTGACCATCATATTAAGACGTCTATGTTAGAATCTGAAGGGTTACAAACCAGGTCTTTGCAAAAGATCCAAACGCAAAGAGATAATAAACCAACTCCAGTTTTCATAGATACTGCTCCAGCACAGAGAAACCCAACTCCCACTGATAATAAGCAGATTCCAGTGGCCAAAGAACTAGTCCGCTCCAGTCCAGCAAAAATATGTCAACTCCATTCTAAGAAGTGTGTGCGTATCCTCGCATCATGAATTTTTATAGCATTCTGATCATATTTTCTACATGTTTCTTACACATCTCTCTTCTAGAAAATAAGGTTAAATGATAGAAGACTTCCTCCATTGAGATCATATTCGAGGAAAATATCTTGCGGGAATTCTCTGTGCTCCAATGATGTAAGTACCTATTGTATATCACTATATTTGTACATCAGCATGTATTTTGTTAATCTGCATGAACCCAACCTTTATCTGATCTAAAATCAGTTGTAGCAAAATGTTAAAGGTGCCAATGTTTATTTTTGTAAGGAAAACTGCCTGGTAGTTTTGCATACTGAGCTGCATGAGTGTACTATCTCATATCATGCACATTACTGAATTGTAGTGCTGCTCTGGTTGCCCATTCATTCATTTTGTCAATGTTGCTTTCGTATTACCTTACCTGGCTGATGATAGTTCTGCCATATTGTGTTAATTTGGTGTAGGCTAGTTGCCCGAATGTTCGTTGTGTCAATGTTGCTTTCCTATTATCTGACCTGGCCAATGATAGCAATGCTAGTGTGTTAATTTGGTGCATGTTGCTAAAGATAAGAAGACAAACTCTGAAAATAGCAAGGCAACCCCATTGTTTCTTTCCAATAAATCTAGGCTAGGTAATATGGCAATAACTCATGATTAATCTATTCGGTCCCCCTCCTAATTTATGTTATGATGCAGTGGTCGAGACACTCTCCACTATCAATAATACAAGCCTGCCAAAATCGTCATCTGAATTTGTTCAGTTTCTTCTGTCTCGAATGCAATGGAAAATTGTATGTTTGTGAACCAATTAATGGCTGAAGCAATGATGGAAATGGTGGAGGAATCAGAGGTGCACATTTGTGTGCAACAACAACTAGAGACAGTGTAGCAAAGCAGCTAGAACTTGCCCACATGCTTATGGGCGTCATCCGCGCTGAGTTGCAGATTGTGACGTTGTAGATCGTTAGGTTCTGTTCATTTATTTACACTAGCATCAATCTTTGATTGCCAGTGGATGTAATTTCCTGTAATATATGCTGGATGTGCAACATTTTTTCCTATATGATGTAACTTTGCTTGATCGGTTTTGGTCCTACGCATAATTGCTCATTGTAATGGGCTCAAATTATCTAATTGGGCCAAAAGACATGTACGAACTTTAGTGGGCCCATTAAATTAATGGGCCGTTACCAGGCTGAAAGTTAACGGTCGGCCCTCTTACCTCCCGAGTCGTTAACAGGCCGACATCGAAGCGGGCAACAAGTGGGCCCATTTGATTTCACGGGCCATTAACAGGCCGTTACTAAGGTCGGGCTACATATGGCCCAACTATACTGTGGGCCTTTAGCAGGCCAAAAGAGACAGCGGGCTCGTACTGGACCATGAAGAGCATGGGCCGCTAAGAGGCCGAAAATTAGGTCGTACAGTAAATGGCCCAATAGTGTTGTGTGCCTTTAGCGGGCCAAAAGAGAAACCGGGCTGGTATTGGACCATGAAGAGCATGGGCCGTTAATAGGCCAAAACTCAGGTCCGACTACAAACAGCCCAACTCATTTATGGGTCGTCAACAGGCTGAAAGACACACCAGGCCGGGAATTGGCCCAACACTTAAATGGGTCACTAAAAGGCCGAAACTAAGGTCCGACTACAAATGGACCAACTCATTTATGGGCCGTCAACAGGCTAAAAGACACACCGGGACGGAAGTTGGCCCAACACTTAAATGGGTCGCTAAAAGGCCGAAAGATGTACATCCTGAAAATTGGCTGAGGGAGTCCTGGACTAAGGGGTCCTCGGGCGTCCGGCCTGTTAGCCATGGGCCAGACTGATGGGATGTGAAGATACGATGACCGAAGACTGCACCCGTGTCCGGAGGGGACTCTCGTTGGCGTGGAAGGCAACCTTGGCGACCAAATATGTAGATTCCTTTCTTTGTAACCGACCTTGTGTAACCCTAGATCCTCCTGGTGTCTATATAAACCGGAGGACTTAGTCTGGAGGGATATATTCATTACCATAGCCATACAAGCTAGACCTCTAGGGTTTAGGCATTACGATCTCGAGGCGGATCAACTCTTGTAATACTCGTATTCATCAATATCAATCAAGCAGGACGTAGGGTATTACCACCATAGAGAGAGCTCGAACCTGGGTAAACATCGTGTCCCCTGTCTCCTGTTACCATTGACCATAGACGCACAGTTCAGGACCCCCCTACCCGAGATCCACCAGTTTTGACACCGACATTGGTGCTTTCATTGAGAGTTCCACTATGCCGTTGACGAAAGGTTCGATGGCCCCTTCAATCGTCAACAATGACGCTGGCCAGGGAGAAACCTTCCTCCCCGGACAGATCTTCGTGTTCGGTGGCTTCGCACTGTGGGCCAACTCATTTGGCCACCTGGAGCAGATCGAGAGCTACGCCCCTGGCCATCAGGTTAGGTTTGGGAGCTTGAATTATGTTGTGGACACCCCTGGAGATTTGATCTTTGCCGGATTCGAGACCGCGGCGACCGCTCCTGGCCACCTTGACGAACATGACTTAAATCTGTTGTCAGACTGTATCCAGGAGATAGCTCCGGTAACCACTCTGGCCTTAGATCCAGAGCACACTGCGGCATCCAAGGATCGAAGGCTCGACCCCACCACGGAGGCCACAGATTCCCCGGCGTTGGAGCCGCACATGGGCTTAACCCCACACCATATTTGTGTCATCGGAACTCCGGACTCATCTATGGTTATAAGTTTCGAACCATTGAGCCTGTGGATGCCGAACTCGATCGCTTATCGATCTTCGAATTCAGCACCGCAGACATCTTCCAGCACTCGCCTTTGGGCGATATGCTAAACTCATTAAAAAGCTTGTCCTTGGTGGGGGACTCACAGTCGAACTCTGTCCGGTTCGGACTGGGGTCTGATGATCGAGAATTTTTCTTCCCACCCGCCACCCACTTCATAGCCACTATCAAGGACCTAACCGACATGCTTGATTACAACTCCGAAGACATCGACGGTATGGACGGCGATGCTGATGAGGAGCAAGACCAAAATCCGCCATTTACCTGACGCTGGACGGACACTTCTTCGTACGATGTGTACATGGTGGATGCACCAAAGGAGAATAGCGGCGATGACAAAGAAGACCCAGTTGAGGATAAACCACCTGAGATACAATCGAAACGCCGGCGTCAGCGGCGCCGCTCTAAGTCACGCTACAGTAAAGATAGCAACACCGACACAGGAGAAGATAACACTCTGAAAGGTGCCGAAGACAACGAAGACCCCGTTGACGTAGCTACCGAACGGGATGAACGGGAAGATGGGCAGGTTAGCCCTGGTAGACAGGCCACGCACGAGGACTCGGAGGACAGTAATTATCTTCCGCTCTCCGAAGATGAGGCGAGCCTCGGCACCGAGGATTTCATCGTGCCTGAGGAACCTCTTGAGCAGGAGCGCTTCAAGCGCCAGCTAATAGCCACTGCAATGAGCCTGAAAAAGAAGCAACAGCAGCTTCAAGCTGACCAAGATCTGCTCAACGCTAAATGGACCGACGTCCTAGCAGCCGAAGAATATGGCCTCAAGAGACCGGCCAAAAGCTACCCGAAATGCAAATTACTACCTCAGTTCGACGATGAGGCGCCGGAACACATACCACCATCGCGCAATGCGGTTGACCGACCACCACGTGGACAGGACAAAGCGGCAACTCAAGCCGAACACCAGCCCATCCCGCCTCATCGCAAAGGCAGAGGTAAATCGGCTCACGGTCATACATATGACCTTCGACATGACCTAAACAATAAAGCAGGATATACCCGATCGACTTACGGATCGCGAGGACGTTCCTCGACATGTGATGATGGCTACCTATTCAGACGTGACAAACCTAGTCACACCCGAGCCGACAACCGTAGATGGACTCCATCGGAGCTACGTCGCGACGCGGCCCGATATAGAGGCGCTGCACACCCCCTTTGCTTCACCGATGAAGTAATGGATCACGAATTCCCCGAAGGGTTCAAACCCGTTAACATTGAATCATATGACGGAACAACCGACCCCGCGGTATGGATCGAGGATTTTATTCTCCATATCCACATGGCCCGCGGAGATGACCTCCACGCTATCAAATACCTCCCACTAAAGCTCAAAGGGCCAGCTCGGCACTGGTTAAATAGCATGCCTGAAAAGTCTATCGGCAGCTGGGAGGACTTGGAAGAAGCTTTCCTTGACAACTTCCAAGGTACATATGTCCGGCCACCAGACGCCGATGACTTAAGCCACATAGTCCAACAACCTGGAGAGTCAGCCAGGAAATTTTGGACTAGGTTCCTAACCAAAAAGAATCAGATCGTCGACTGTTCGGATGCCGAAGCTCTAGCGGCCTTTAAATGTAGCATCCGTGATGAATGGCTCGCCCGCCACCTCGGCCAAGAAAAGCCGAAATCTATGGAAGCCCGCACGGCACTTATGACCCGCTTTTGTGCGGGTGAGGACAGCTGGCTGGCTCATAGTAAAAATACGGCCAGCGACGCAAACCCCTCTGAGGCCAAAAACAGCAACAGAAAGCTCTGACGTAACAGACACAAGCACCGAAGCAATGGTAATAATACCAACGACACTACAATCAACGCCGGATTCAGCGGCTCCAAGTCCAGCTAGCAGAAGAAACCGTACAAGAGAAACAATCAGGGACCATCCAGCCTAGACCGCATACTCGACCGTCCGTGCCAAATCCATGGCACCCCAAACAAACCAGCCAACCATACCAACAGAGATTGCTGGGTTTTTAAGCAAGCCGGCAAGTTAAATGCCGAGAACAAGGAAAAGGGATAGCAGAGCGAGGACGATGACGAGGAGCCCCTACAGCCAAACACAAGGGGACAAAGGAAGTTTCCCCCTCAGGTCAAAACGGTGAACATGATATATGCTAAACACATCCCCAAGAGGGAGCGCAAGAGCGCACTCAGGGACGTCTACACGATAGAGCCAGTCGCCCCAAAATTCAATCCATGGTCGTCATGCCCGATCACTTTTGATCGCCGGGATCATCCGACCAGCATCCGTCACGGCGATTCAGCCGCACTGGTCCTGGACCCAATAATTGATGGGTTCCACCTAACGCGAGTCCTGATGGACTATGGCAGCAGCCACAACTTGCTCTATCAGGATATAGTGTGCAAAATGGGCATTCATCCATCACGGATCAAACCCACAAAGACTACCTTCAAAGGAGTCATACCGGGCGTAGAGGCCCGCTACATGGGCTCAATCACACTAGAGGTTGTCTTTGGATCTCCGAACAACTTCCGAAGCGAGGAGTTAATCTTCGATATCGCCCCCTTTCGCTGCGGCTATCATGCGTTGGTCGGACGAACCGCATTCGGCCGATTTACACAGTACCACACTATGCTTATCTCAAGCTCAAGGTGCCCGGCCCACGTGGCGTCATAACAGTCAATGGAAATACGGAACACTCCCTCCATACAGAAGAGCACACAGCTGCCTTAGCAGCAGAAGTACAGAGCGGCCTTCTCAAGCAGAACCTTCATTCGGCTGCCGATCCCACGGACACCGTCAAGAGGATCCGGACTACCCTATAGCAGGACAGCTCGGCTCGTCAGGAGCTCTACTAGCAATCCGGCCTCCGTCTCAGTCCCGATCAAGTGGTGGCATTCACACCGCGCGTACATAACTACGCACTCAAAATTCCATGGGCATCGATTGAGGCATAGCTAGCTTGTGATCCACAGTACCGCTTAACCAACACCGGATACAGACATACTTTCACTTTTATTCGTTTCCTTTTCAGGTTTCAATCTCGCAGACCCCATCTGATGGCCTGATCATCGGTACTCTTGAAGGACAAAGACACCAAGGCGGCAAGAAGCACAGGCATATGGGGGACTTCTCTAGGTGGTTTCGTTAACGATCACTCTACCTGTTTTCAGGACCCACGTGCATATCTCCCTTGGTTAAGGCACAGTAACTAGCCTCCTGCTTATTGTATTACTTGTATAAACGCGCTTTAACGCACCAATGAAATTATAATAAGAACAGTTTGCGGCTCAAATTTTACGGCCCTAGCTTATCACTTGTTCTTCTTTTTCTTCCTGTTTTGTCTTTTCTGGTAACTTTATCAGGTAGCACCCGTACACTTTGGTACATTTGATGTTTGCCAGGGGCTTCATAGCACCCCACACAACGGCAACAAAAGTCCGAACACTTTTTATAAGTATAGTTCGGCACCCCGAATTTAGCATTATATGCATTGGCTCCGAATCATATCTTTGGTCAATAGTTGGGTTGCCCGGCTCCTGTGCTTGCTACCTTACGTTCCGCTATATCGGCTAAGGTAGTAAAGGGAGAACTACTGCGATTTTGCCTTGGTTTATCCAAAGGAGCACCTCGGTAGAGAAAGCCGAAAACTGACTGTCATGATGCGGCGAGAGCCAGTCAGCTGTTCGGAGGTTGCAAATCGTTGGAGAGTTCTTCCGCATTACGCGAAGGATCGATACTTCCCGATCAGACGCTTATAGCACTCTAGTTTGGATACTAGGGGCTGCGCCCATGTTTTTATTGTCGAACTCCTATGGCTAAGTGAGGGCGTTAAAGCCGCATAGTCTAGTTGCCTGATTCGTTGCGCTAAACAACTCCTTCAAGGACCATAAAATTGGATCAAGATTGTTTAGATTCCATCCCGAACGCCTCCATACTACCTACGTGGGGGGCAGAAGCCGACGACTGGTTAACCCTCAGATTTCATACAACAAGGCCGCACAAGAGGTAAAATTCAAAAACATAACAAGCATTATATTACAAACCCACTTTGTTCTATCATACAAGGCAGAAGGAACTCGAATATATTCATTCAAAGATCGTGTCTTTCACACATTGATCCGCAACAATGCGGGACCCCTCCAAGACATCGCCAAAGTATCACTCCGGTGTGTGGTGCTCCTTGCCCTCGGGCGGCCCCTCGGTCGCCAACTTGACGGCGTCCATCTTCACCCACCAAACCTTAACATAGGAGAAGGCCAGACGCGCGCCTTCAATGCAGACGGACCTCTTGATGACGCCCAGCCGAGGACAAGCATCAACCAGCCTCTTCACGAGGCCGAAGTAACTGCTGGGTATAGCTTCGGCTGGCCACAGCCAGATTGTTAAATCCTTCATGGCCAGTTCGGCCACCCTATGCAGCTCGACCAGTTGTTTTAGCTGATCGCTGAAGGGCACCGGATGTTCCGGCGCAAGATATTGTGACCAGAACAGCTTCTCCGTGGAGCCCCCTTCTTCGGCTCGGAAGAACTCCGCGGCGTCGGTCACACTGCGTGGCAGATCAACAAAAGCCCCTAGAGAACTCTGAATCCGGGTCGGTAAAAGATATTTCCTCTTCACATCCTTGCTTTGCATATTGAATGCCTTACCCGTTGTGATCTTCCTGGCCTCCTGGATCTCCTGGAGGGCGCCCTGGGCTTCACTCCGGGCCGTCTCCGCACTCTTATGAGCCTTGGCGAGTTCAGCCTCTTGAGCTGACGCATTGTGCTCCAAGGTCTCGCACTTCCTCACCGCGTCCTGGAGCTCCTGTTGGACTTCGTTGACCCAGACCTTGAGCCTCTTACGGGCGGCCTGCTCCTTGACAGCCTTCCCCTCGGCTTCAACCAGCGCCTCGACCTCGGTCGTCGCTTCTGTACATATCATGGCACTTCGGTCAAATGCATGTCATTTTACTTTTTTCGAATACATAACGGGTTATCACATACCTTCTTTTTCTTGGAGCCGCCTCCTCACCTGGTCGAGCTCCTCCTCGGCCTGCTCCAGTCTCCGCTTTAGTTCAGAGACCTCGGCAGTATGTGAGGCTGCGGCCAATAGCGACACCTGCGTATTCATTTCAAACAATTTAGTTAGTTTCCTGCAATAAAGGATTGATCCTCTATCCGGCTTTTCTTTTCAAACACCGGACAGTGTCTCAGGGGCTACTGTCTATATTGGGATTTTCTCTTCTTGCACCGCTTACCTCAAAACCTGTCAGCAAGCTACTGCAGGCTTCGATTAGTCTACTCTTGGTGGACTGAACCTTTCAATTACCATGCCCATAAGAACACGGTGCTCGTCCATATGGAAGCGCCTCGTAGCGCTTCCAGCAGATTATCCGGTGCCCCTGGTTGGACAGGGATCACTGGCGGAATAGACATACCCCCTTCTTTTGAAGGAGGTTGCGTGCCGGATTCTGGAGCCATACCGGTCTCCGGAATGGAGTTCAGCTGAGGGCCGAACTGAATACGGCCCTCCTCACCAGCAGTCTCCGTGGGGATGGGCTCCCGCTGGTGTCCGGTGACGGAGGCATCACCTTCTGGCGCCTCCTGAGCCTCTTCCCAGCCCGGGAAAGTCCTTTGGGACAGCACCTCCGTGTCGTCCTTGGCCTTGGGGGAGTGAGCGGCCGGTGGTGACTCGCTGGCCATCGCCTGTGAATCCAATGAACCTCCTGGCGAGGATCGTTGGGGGCAGTCATGGGCCGGACTGTAATAACGTAACCAATCATGTCAATACAACAAGGAGGAGAGACTTGGTTTATGGGCAGATATGAGTCTTAGCACTTACGATGCAGCCCGAGGCTTAGTGCGGGGGCGTTGCTCCGGACTGCTTTCGACGTCCCATGCGGAGCTGCCCACGAGTGGGCCTTTCGCCTTCTTGGGCACCTCCGCCTCCAGAATTGTGGAGGCCGCCCTCTTCTTCCTCCCCCCATCAGGGGGAGAATCGCTTTCCTCCTCCTCACCGTCGTTGTCTTTGGCGGCGGAGGAGCGGGTCTTGTTTTCGGGCGTCACGTCCGAAGCGCCCTTGTGGCGGGGGCCACTCCGGACCCCCTTGGCCTTCCCCTGGGCCTTCTTCTCTGGTGCCTTATAGGGCGCCGGTTCCAGCATCTTCGCTAAATACGGGATGACTGGTTCTTCAGGCAGCGAAGCTAGACACCGGATCTTCTTCGCCCTCTTCATCCAGTTCTGAAGAAGCAATGATAATAATTGCTTAGATATCATCCTCGAAACAAGCAAGTAGGGGATGTGTTAAAGATAACATACCTCGTTGGGGAGGTGGTTAATGTCGTGCCCGCGGTCCGAATATGTGGCCGGCGGTATCTCGTTTCCCTTGAAGAGCAACTTCCAGGCATCTTCATGAGTTGTTTCGAAGAGCCTCTCCAGGGTATGGTGCTTCTTTGGATTGAACTCCCATAGAGGGCAGCTCCGGCTCTGGCAGGGGAGGATCCGGTGCACCAGCATCACTTGGATTATATCGACGAGCTTGATGTGTTTGTCCACCATGCTTTGGATGCACGTTTGCAGTGCTATCAGCTCGTCTGACGAACACTAGTTCGGGCTCTTCTCGACCGAGGAGGTGAGTCGCATGGGAGCGCCGGAGTTGAATTCGGCAGCCGCGGTCCAGGTGGCATCGCGGGGTTCTGTGATGTAGAACCATTGTTTCTGCCATTCCTTGACAGTCTCCACGAAAGTGCCTTTTGGCCAGGAGACATTGGTCAGCTTGCTCACCATGGCGCCTCCGCACTCCGCGTGCTGGCCATCCACTACCTTTGGATTCACATTGAAGATTTTGAGCCACAGCCCGAAGTGGCGTTGGATGCGGAGGAAGGCCTCACACACGACGATGAACGCCGAGATATTGAGGAAGGAGTTCGGGGATAGGTCGTGGAAGTCTATCCCGTAGTAGAACATCAGCCCTCGGACGAAAGGGTGGAGTGGAAACCCTAGCCCGCGGAGGAAATGGGGGATGAATACTACCCTCTCGCTGGGCTTCGGTGTGGGACGATTTGTCCCTTGGCTGGAAGGCGGTGGGCGATTTCCTTCGCCAGGTACCCGGCCGCCCGAAGCTCGGCAATGTCCTTCTCCCCGACAGAGGAGGCCATCCACTTGCCTTGACCTCCGGATCCGGACATGGTTGAGTGCTTGCTCGAGTGGGAAAAAGATGAGAACTTGGGCACTGGAGCTCAAGAGTGGAAGGGCAGAGGAAGAGAGAAGGCGTGGCAGAAGGAAGGGGATTCTTATCTCCTTATAAGGGCAGTGAATATTGAACGCCTCCCCACTCACCCTAAAGTTCGCCTACTCCCAAGGGCTGTGTAAATGGCACGGTTGGGTTACCCAAGCCCGTATTGATGAGAATCCCGCAATAAGGGGACACGATCTCTGCTTCGACAAGACGTGCCAAGGGAAACCGCGTCTCGAAATGTTGAGCGGCAGGCGAAGACTGGTTCGAAATTATGACCGGGCAGACGTGATGTCATGTTGTAAAAAGTTGTCAGTAGATTGTACTCTAGGATTATTATATTCTCTCTACGGTTGTGTGTGTTGTGTGTGTTATAGGTCCGGACACGTTCAATACGTCCGAAGACTATCTTGGAATTCAGAAGGAGGAACCCGCCTTGCAATGCCGAATACAGATCTACGCGTCGGATATGTTGTCATTGAAGCCAGGTTCAAGGGCTATTGAGGGAGTCCTGGACTAAGGGGTCCTTGGGCGTCCGACCTGTTAGCCATGGGCCGGACTGATGGGCTGTGAAGATACGAAGACCAAAGACTACACCCGTGTCCGGACGGGACTCTCCTTGGCGTGGAAGGCAATCTTGGCGACCAAATATGTAGATTATTTCTTTGTAACCGACCTTGTGTAACCCTAGATCCTCTCGGTGTCTATATAAACTGGAGGACTTAGTCCGGAGGGATATATTCATTACCATAGCCATACAAGCTAGACCTCTAGGGTTTAGCCATTACGATCTCGAGGTAGATCAACTCTTGTAATACTCGTATTCATTAATATCAATCAAGCAGGACGTAGGGTATTACCTCCATAGAGAGGGCCCGAACCTGGGTAAACATCGTGTCCCCTGTCTCCTGTTACCATCGACCTTAGACGCACAGTTCGGGACCCCCTACCCGAGATCGGACGGTTTTGACACCGACATTGGGCCATCCCTTCAATGGGTCGTTAACAGGCCGAAATCACATCGGGCCGATATTGAGCCCAAATATATAGCGGGCTGTTAATGGGCTCGAACTAACAATGGGCTGCAATGGTGTCAAATCTTTAACGGGCCATTGACGGGCCGAATTGGCACATCTCGTATGGGCCGTGGGCTTAAATGGACCTGACACAAGTAGGCCTTATATGGGTCGGCTGGCTAATTTTTACTAGGGCAGCCTTTTTCACCGGAATGGGCCATTGTTGGGCCGTTCCATGTGTCGACCTATCATAGGTGCCTCGTGTCCAATGAGTGGATGACATCTGTCCCAACGGTGAGCCAACACATGTTTCCTCCGGCCAATGAGAATTTTACATGTGAAAAATCCCCATTGGTCCGGGCTGTTAACGGGTTATCGGATCCGAAACCGGACCCGATAGCTTAACGGTGACCCGTTACGGTGGATGCCACGTGTCGGTCACCCTTGACGAAAGCACTTTGATGACGCGCCATTTATCATCATGGAAGTGGACACTTCCGTGATGATAATTTTGGTAATGTCATGAAACACTTCTATGATAGCACAGGTATGACTATCTTGATTCTGTCATAAATTTGTCATGGATGTACATGCATGACAGAAAACGTGACCTACTATGACAAACACGTATCATCACAAAAGTGTATTTTTTTGTAGTGATTCCTGCTCGTCCTCGAGTAGGTAAATGATAAAAAAGATTTTTTTTTGATGTGGAATGCTACCTAGCATAAACTTGATCATATGTCTAGTCATGGCATGTATATTAATACATAAGTGATTCAAAGCAATAGTCTATAATTTGACATAAAGACATCAATACTCAGCCATCCCGACAAACAATCATGTCTTTCAGAATATCAATGCTAAAGAAAGCTATCCCTACAAAATCATATAGTGTTGTCAAGCTCTGTCTTCTTAGCACAAAGTATTTATCATGCACAACCCCGATGACAAGTCGAGCAATTGATTCATACTTTTTAACGCGCTTTAGCTTTTTCAACCCTCACGCAATACATGAGCACAAGCCTGGGATATAGCACTACGGATGGAATAGATTATGATGATGGGGGTGAATATAGAGAGGACAAAAAAGTAAGAAAGCCTCACATCGACGCGGCTAACCAACTGGCTATGGAGATGCCCGTCAATTGATATCAACGTGAGGAGTAGGGATTGTCATGCAACGAATGCACTAAGAGCTATAAGTGTATGAAAGCTCAATATGAAAACTAAGTGGGTGTGCATCTAATCCTATAATGAAAAATTCCCACTAGTATATGAAAGTGACAACATAGGAGACTCTCCATATGAAAAACATGTTGCTACTTTGAAGCACAAGTGTGGAACTAGCATGCCCCATCTCTCTTTATTTTATTTTTATTTCTTTTTTCATATTTTTCTCTCATTGTCTGGAGTCTCATCCCGAATTTTGGGGGAATCATAGTTCTCATCATCCTTTCCTCACTGGGGCAATGCTCTAATAATGAAAATTGATGATCATCACACTTCTATTTACTTACAACTCAATATTACAACTCGATACCTATAACAAAATATGACTCTATATGAATGCCTCTGGCAGTGTACCAGGATGTGCAATGATCTAGCATAACAATGATATCAAAAAACAGACAAGCCATGGAAATATCATGCTAGCTATCTTACGATCATGCAAATCAATATGAAAATGAATGCTCAAGTCATCAAAACGGAAGCGGTGGAAGTTGCATGGCAATATATCTCAGAATGGCTATGGAAAGGCCATAATAGGTAGGTCTGGTGGTTGTTTTGAGGAAGATATAATAAGGCTTATGTGTGATAGAGCGTATCATATCACGGGGTTTGGATGCACCTGCGAAGTTTGCCCCGACTCTTGATGTGAGAAAGGGAAATGCACGGTACCGTAGAGGCTAGAAAATTGCGGAAATGTAAGAGTGCGTATAATCCATGGACTCACATTTGTCATAAAGAAATCATATACTTATTGCAAAATTTTATTAGCCCTTGAAGCAAAGTACTACTACGCATGCCCCTAGGGGGATAGATTAGTAGGAAAAGACCATCGCTCGTCCCCGACCGCCGCTCATAAGGAAGACAATCAATAATAAATCATGCTCCAACATCATAGCATAACGAGAGACTATACGTGCATCCTTCGGGAATCACAAACCTTAACACCAATATTCTTACTAACCACAATCGTTTACTAGTACCTCCCACATATTCCATCTCTATATCGCAAAACTATTGCAATGAATCAAACATATTATATTCGGTGATCCATAAGTTTTATGTAGGATTTTATGACTAACCATGCAATTGACTAATTCCTTTTGACTCTCTAAATAGATATAAGTGAAGCATGAGAGTTTAATTATTTCTACAAAAGACCATGCTCTAATAAATATAAGTGAATCAAAAGATCATTCTTCAAACAACGGTTTTCTATGTGAAGAGAAACAGGCAATCCACACTTCAAATGATATAAGTAAAGCACATGAAGCATTCTATAAAGCCATACTCAAAAGATATAGGCGAAGTGCAATGAGCATTCTACAAATCCACCATGGACTATCTCATACCAGCATGGTTCATAAAATAAAAATCAAAACTAAACACAAAAGACGCTCCAATATTTACACATACCACGTGAATGAAACAAAGAGAAAACATACAGATACTTGTTGAAGAAAGATGGGATGCCTTCTAGGGCATCCCCAAGCTTAGACGTTTGAGTCTACTTGAATATTTACTTGGGGTGCCTTGGTCATCCCCAAGTTTGAGCTCTTGCCTCTCCTCCTTCTCCTCATATCGAGACCTCCTCGATCTTTGATCACTTCTGAAGGAAATATGCCCATAAAGTTAATATTTATATTTCCTTATATCATGATAAATGTTTATTATTCATGCTAGAATTGTATTAACCAGAAACTTAGTACATGTGTGAATACATAGACGACAGAGTGTCCCTAGTATGCCTCTACTTGACTAGCTCGTTAATCAAAGATGGTTAAGTTTCCTGACCATAGACATGTGTTGTCATTTGATGAACGAGATCACATCATTAGAGAATGATGTAATGGACAAGACCCATCCGTTAGCTTAGCACTATGATCGTTTAGTTTATTGCTATTGCTTTCTTCATGACTTATACATGTTCATATGACTATGAGATTATGCAACTCCCGAATACTGGAGGAACACTTAGTGTGCTATCAAACGTCACAACGTAACTGGGTGATTATAAAGATGCTCTATAGGTGTCTCCGATGGTGTTTGTTGAGTTGGCATAGATCGAGATTAGGATTTGTCACTCCGATTGTCGGAGAGGTATCTTTGGGCCCTCTCGGTAATGCACATCACTATAAGCCTTGAAAGCAATGTGACTAATGAGTTAGTTACGGGATGATGCATTACGGAACGAGTAAAGACACTTGCCGATAACGAGATTGAACTAGGTATGATGATACCGATGATCGAATCTCGGGTAAATAACATACCGATGACAAAGGGAATAACGTATGTTGTTATGCGGTTTGACCGATAAAGATCTTCGTACAATATGTAGGAGCCAATATGAGCGTCCAAGTTCCGCTATTGTTTATTGACCGGAGATATGTCTCGGTCATGTCTACATAGTTCTTGAACCCGTAGGGTCCGCACGCTTAATGTTCGATGACGATATGTATTGTGAGTTATGTGATTTGATGACTGAAGTTTGTTCGGAGTCCCAGATGAGATCACGGACATGACGAGGAGTCTCGAAATGGTCGAGACGTAAAGGTTGATATAGTGGAAGGCTATATTCTGACATCGGAAAGGTTCTGAGTGGTTTAGGTATTTTTCGGAGTACCGGAGAGTTACGGGAATTCACCGGGGGGAAGTATTGGGCCTTCATGGGCCTCAGTGGAAAGGAGAGAAGGGCCACAAGGGGAGGCCACGCGCGCCCCCATGGGCTGGTCTGAATTGGACTAGGGAGGGGGCGGCGCCCCCCTGTTTCCTTCGCCCTCTCCTCTCCTCTCCTTCCTTCTTCTCCTACTTGGACTAGGAAAGGGGGAAACCTACTCCTACTAGGAGTAGGAATACCCCCTTTGGGCGCGCCCCTTGTGGCCGGCCCTCCTCCTCCCCTCCTTTATATACGGGGGAGGGGCACCCCATAGACACACAAGTTTATCTTTAGCCGTGTGCGGTGCCCCCCTCCACAGTTTTCCACCTCGGTCATATTGTCGTAGTGCTTAGGCGAAGCCCTGCATCGGTAACTTCATCATCACTGTCACCATGCCGTCGTGCTGACGAAACTCTCCCTCGGCCTCAGCTGGATCTAGAGCTCGAGGGACGTCACCGAGCTGAACATGTGCAGATCACGGAGGTGACGTGCGTTTGGTACTTGATCAGTTGGATCGCGAAGACGTTCAACTACATCAACCGCGTTACTTAACGCTTCCGCTTTCGGTCTACGAGGGTACGTAGACACACTCTCCCCTCTTGTTGCTATGCATCTCCTAGATAGATCTTGCGTGATCGTAGGAACTTTTTTGAAATACTGCATTCCCCAACAGTGGCATCTGAGCCGGTCTATGCGTAGATGTTATATGCCCGAGTAGAACACAAAGGAGTTGTGGGTGTGGGTATATACATATTGCTTGTCGTCACGAGTTGATTCTTGATTCAGCGGTATTGTTGGATGAAGCGGCTCAGACTGACATTACGTGTACGCTTACGCGAGACTGGTTCTACCAACGTGATTCGCACACAGGTGGCTAGTGGGTTTCTGTTTCTCCAACTTTAGTTGAATCGGTTTCAATGAACAGGGTTCTTTCTGAAGATCAAAAAGCAATCACTATACTACGTTGTGGTTTTGATGCGTAGGTAAGAACGGTTCTTGCTAGAAGCCCGTAGCAGCCATGTAAAACTTGCAACAACAAAGTAGAGGACGTCTAACTTGTTTTTGCAGGGCATGTTGTGATGTGATATGGTCAAGATGACTTGACGAGCCTAGCATATGCAGATATGGCCTCGGAACATTGAGACCGAAAGGTCGAGCGTGAATCATATAGTAGGTATGATCAACATAGTGATGTTCACCATTGAAAACTACTCCATCTCACATGATGATCGGACATGGTTTAGTTGATATGGATCACGTGATCACTTAGATGATTAGAGGGATGTCTATCTAAGTGGGAGTTATTAAGTAATATGATTAATTGAACTTTAATTTATCATGAACTTAGTCCTGGTAGTTTTTGCATATCTATGTTGTAGATCAATAGCTCGCGTATAGCTCCCCTATTTTATTTTTGATATGTTCCTAGAGAAAACTATGTTGAAAGATGATAGTAGAAATGATGTGGACTAGGTCCGTAATCTAAGGATTATCCTCATTGCTGCACAGAAGAATTATGTCCTTGATGCACCGCTAGGTGATGGACCTATTGCAGGAGCAGATACAAATGTTATGAATGTTTGTCAAGCTCGGTATGATAACTACTTGATAGTTTAGTACGCCATGCTTTACAACTTAGAACCGGGACTTCAAAAATGTTTTGAACTCCATGGAGCATATAAGATGTTCCAAGAGCTGAAATTGGTATTTCAGACTCATGCCCGAGTCGAGAGGTATGAGACCTCTGACAAGTAACTTTGCCTAAAATATGGAGGAGAATAGCTCAACTAGTGAGCATGTGCTCAGATTGTCTGAGTACTACAATCGCTTGAATCAAGTGGGAGTTAATCTTCTAGATAAAATAGTGATTGACAGAGTTCTCTAGTCACTATCACCAAGTTACTGGAACTTCGTGATGAACTATAATATGCAAGGGATGAAGAAAACGATTCCCAAGCTCTTCGTGATGCTGAAATCGACGAAGGTAGAAATCAAGAAAAGCTCAAATGTTGATGGTTGACAAGACCAGTAGTTTCAAGTAAAAGGGCAAGGAAAAGAAAGGGAACTTCAAGAGGAATGACAAGCAAGTTGCCACTCCCATGAAGAAGCCCAAAGCTAGACCCAAACCTGAAACTGAGTGCTTCTACTGTGAAGGATATGGTCACTAGAAGCGGAACTGCCCCAAATACTTGGCGGATAAGAAGGATGGCAAAGTGAACAAAAGTATATATGATATACATGTTATTGATGTGTGCTTTACTAGTGTTCATAGTAGCCCCTGGATATTTGATACTGGTTCAGTTGCTATGATTAGTAACTCGAAATAGGAGTTACAAAATGAACAAAGACTAGTTGAGGGCAAGGTGACGATGTGTGTTGGAAGTGATTCCAAGGTTGATAAGATCATCATCGCACACTCCCTTTACCTTTGGGATTAGTGTTGAACCTAAAATAAATGTTATTTGGTGTTTGTGTTGAGCATAATATGATTGGATCATGTTTATTGCAAAATGGTTATTCATTTAAGTCAAAGAATAATTGTTATTCTGTTTACATGAATAATACCTTCTAAGGTCATACACCCAAGGTGAATGGTTTGCTTAATCTTGATCGTAGTGATACACATATTCATAATATTGATGCCTAAAAGATGAAAAGTTGATAATGATAGTGCAACATATTTGTGGCACTGCCATTTACGTCATATTGGTGTAAAGCGGATGAAGAAACTCCATGTTGATGGCCTTTTGGAATCACTTGATGCTTGCGAACCATGCTTCATGGGCAAGATGACTAAGACTCCGTTCTCCGGAACAATGGATCGAGCCACTAACTTATTGGAAATAATACATACTGATGTATGCAGTCCGATGAGTGTTGATGCTCGCGGCGGGTATCGTTATTTCCTGACCTTCACAGATGATTTGAGCAGATATAGGTATATCTACTTGATGAAACATAAGTCTAAAACATTTGAAAAGTTCAAAGAATTTCATAGTGAAGTGGAAAATCATCGTAATAAGAAAATAAAGTTTCTATGATCTGATCGTGGAGGTGAATATTCGAGTTATGAGTTTGGTCTTCATTTGAAATAATGCGGAATAGTTTCACAACTCACGCCACCCGGAACACCACAGCGTAATGGTGTGTCCGAATGTCGTAACCGTACTTTATTAGATATGGTGCGATTTATGATGTCTCTTACCGATTTATGATACGTCTCCAACGTATCTATAATTTCTGATTGTTCCATGCTATATTATATCCTGCTTTGGACATTATTGGGCTTTACTATACACTTTTATATTATTTTTGGGACAAACCTATTAACCGGAGGCCCAGCGCAGAATTGTTGTTTTTTGCCTATTTCAGATTTTCGCAGAAAAAGAATATCAAATGGAGTCCAAACGTAATGAAACCATCGGGAACATGATTTCTGAAACGAACATGGTCCATAGGACTTGGACCCTACGTCAAGACATCAACCAGGAAGGCATGAGGTAGGGGGCGCGCCTACCCCCCCCCCAGGCGCGCCCTTGATACGTCCATTTTGCATCATGCTTTTATATCAATATTTATTGCATTATGGGCTGTTATTACACATTATGTCACAATACTTATGCCTATTCTCTCTTATTTTACAAGGTTTACATAAAGAGGGAGAATGCCGGCAGCTGGGATTCTGGCTGGAAAAGGAGCAAATATTAGAGACCTATTCTGCACAGCTCCAGAAGTCCTGAAACTTCACGGATGATGTTTTCCAAATATATAAAAAACATTGAGCGCAAGAACTTCACTAGGGGGCCACACCCTGCCCACGAGGGTGGGGGGCGCGCCCTACCCCCTGGGTGCGCCCCCTACCTCGTGGGCCCCCTGGTGGCCCTCCGGTGACCATCTTCTGCTATATGGACTCTTTCGATGGGAAAAATCATAAGCCATCTTCTCGGACGAAACTCCGCTGCCACGAGGCGGAACCTTGGCGGAACCAATCTAGGGTTCTGGCGGGGCTGTTCTGCCGGGGAAACTTCCCTCCCGGAGGGGGAAATCATCGCCATCGTCATCACCAACGCTCCTCTCATTGGGAGAGGGAAATCTCCATCAGCACCATCTCATCTCAAAACCCTAGTTCATCTCTTGTATCCAGTTCTTGTCTCCAAGTCCGGGATTGGTGCTAGTAGGTTGCTAGTAGTGTTAATTACTCCTTATAGTTGATGCTAGTTGGTTTAATTGGTGGAAGATCATATGTTCAGATCCTATATGCATATTAATACCCCTCTGATTATGAACATGTTTATGCTTTGTGAGTAGTTATTTTTGTTCCTGAGGACATGGGAGAAGTCTTGCTATTAGTAGTCATGTGAATTTGGTATTCGTTCGATATTTTGATGATACGTATGTTGTCTCTCCTCTAGTGGTGTTATGTGAACGTCGACTATATGACACTTCACCATTGTTTAGGCCTAGAGGAAGGCATTGGGAAGTAATAAGTAGATGATGGGTTGCTAGAGTGACAGAAGCTTAAACCCTAGTTTATGCGTTGCTTCGTAAGGGGCTGATTTGGATCCATATGTTTCATGCTATGGTTAGGTTTACCTTAATACTTTTGTTGTATTTGCGGATTCTTGCAATAGAGGTTAATCATAAGTGGGATGTTTGTCCAAGTAAGGGCAGCACCCAAGCACCGGTCCACCCACATACCAAATTATCAAAGTACCGAACGCGAATCATTTGAGCGTGATGAAAACTAGCTTGACGATATTCCCATGTGTCCTCGGGAGCGCTTTACATCATATAAGAGTTTGTCCAGGCCTGTCCTTTGCTACAAAAAGGATTGGGCCACCTTGCTGTATCTTATTTACTTTTGTTACTTGTTGCTCGTTACAAATTATCTTATCACAAAACTATCTGTTACCACTTATTTTAGTACTTGCAGAGAATACCTTGCTGGAAACTGCTTATCATTTCCGTCTGCTCCTCGTTGGGTTCGACACTCTTACTTATCGAAAGGACTATGATAGATCCCCTATACTTGTGGGTCATCAAGACCCTTTTCTGGCGCCGTTGCCGGGGAGTGAAGCGCCTTTGGTAGGTGGAATTTGGTAAGGAAAAATTTATATAGTGTGCTAAAATTTACTGTCAGTTGTTACTATGGAAAGTAATCTTTGAGGGGCTTGTTCGGGGTATCTTCACCCCGACCAGTAGAGCAAAGAGTTGCTCCTCAACCTACTGAACCTACTGAAAATGAAAATGCTTGCTTTGAAATTCCTTTGGGTATGGTAGAAAAACTGCTAGCTAATCCTTTTTTGGGAGATGGAACAAAACATCCCGATGAGCATCTAATATATGTGGATGAAGTTTGTGGATTATTTAAGCTTGTAGGTGTACCCAGAGATGTTGTTAAGAAGAAGGTCTTTCCCTTATCTTTGAGGGGAGATGAATCGACATGGTATAGGCTATGTGATGATATGGAGTCTTGGAACTACAAACGATTGAAATTGGAACTTCATCAAAAGTTTTATCCTATGCATCTTGTTCATCATGATTGCAATTATATATATAATTTTTGGCCTCGTGAAGGAGAAAGCATCGCTCAAGCTTGGGGGAGGCTTAAATCAATGTTATATTCATGCCCCAATCATGAGCTCTCAAGAGAAATGATTATTCAAAAATTTTATGCTCGGCTTTCTGATAACAATCGCACCATGCTTGATACTTCTTGTGCTGGCTCTTTTATGATGAAGACTATTGAATTCAAATGGGATTTATCGGAAAGAATTAAACGCAACTCTGAAGATTGGGACCTCGACAATGGTAAGGAGTCAGGTATGACACCTAGTTTTGATTGTGTTAAATCTTTTATGGATACCGATATTTTCCATAAATTTAGCACTAAATATGGACTTGACTCTGAGATAGTAGCTTCTTTCTGTGAATCTTTTGCTGCTTATGTTGATCTCCCCAAGAGAAGTGGTTTAAATATCATCCTCCCATAGAAGTAAAAGTAGCTGCACCTATTAAAGTTGAAGAAAAGACTATTACTTATAATGATCCTATTGTTCCTACTTCTTATGTTGAGAAACCACCTTTCCCTGTTAGGATAAAGGATCATGCTAAAGCTTCAACTGTGGTTCGTAAAAGCAATATTAACACATATACACCTCCTGAGCAAGTTAAAGTTGAACCTAATATTGCTATTGTTAAAGATCTCTTGTCTGATAATATAGATGGGCATGTTATTTATTTCTATGATGAAACTGCTAGAATTGCTAAACCCCGTGATACAAATAAACCTAGACCTGTGGTAGGTATGCCTATTATTTCTGTTAAAATAGGAGATCATTGTTATCCTGGCTTATGTGATATGGGTGCTAGTGCTAGTGCAATACCTATTGACTTATACAACGAAATTATGCATGACATTGCACCTATTGAGTTAGAAGATATTGATGTCACAATTAAACATGCTAATAGAGGTACTATTTCACCAATTGGAATTGTTAGAGATGTTGAAGTCTTGTGTGGGAAAACTAAATATCCTGTTGATTTTCTTGTTCTTGGTTCCCCACAAGATAGCTTCTGTCCCATTATATTTGGTAGACCCTTCTTAAATACTGCTAATGCTACCATAGATTGCCAAAGAGATGTTGTTACTGTCAGTTTAGATGATATGACTCATGAATTTAATTTTTCTAAATTTAGTAGACAACATCGTGAAGAAGAATTACCTAGTAAAGATGAAATTATTGGTCTTGCCTCTATTGCCGTACCTCCTAGTGATCCTTTAGAACAATATTTACTAGACCATGAAAATGATATGTTTTTAAATGAAAGAAGGGAATTAGATGAAGTATTCTTTAAACAGGAACCTATTCCGAAACATAATTTACCTGTTGGAATCCTAGGTGATCCTCCTCCACCCAAGGCTGATCCCGTGTTTGAGCTTAAACCGTTACCGGATACTCTTAAATATGCTTATCTTGATGAGAAAAAGATATATCTTGTTATTATTAGTGATAACCTTTCAGAACATGAAGAAGAGAGATTATTGAAAATTCTGAAGAAGCATTGTGCTGCTATTAGGTATACTCTTGATGATCTTAAGGGCATTAGTCCCACTCTATGCCAACATAAAATTAATTTGGAAGAAGATGCTAAACCAGTTCGTGATCATCAACGCCGGTTGAATCCTAAAATGAAAGAAGTGGTAAGAAAGGAGATACTAAAGCTCCTTGAGGCAGGTATAATTTACCTCGTTGCTGATAGTCAGTGGGTAAGCCCTATCCATTGTGTCCCTAAGAAGGGAGGTATTACTGTTGTTCCTAATGATAAATATGAATTGATTCCTCAAAGAATTATTACTGGTTATAGGATGGTAATTGATTTCCGCAAATTAAATAAGGCTACTAAAAAGATCATTACCCCTTACCTTTTATCGATCAAATGCTAGAAAGATTATCCAAACATACACATTTTTGCTTCCTAGATGGGTATTCTGGTTTCTCTCAAATACCTGTGTCATCCAAAGATCAATCAAAGACTACTTTTACATGCCCTTTTGGTACTTTTGCTTATAGACGTATGCCTTTTGGTTTATGTAATGCACCTCCTACCTTTCAAAGATGCATGATGGCTATATTCTCTAACTTTTGTGAAAAGATTTGTGAGGTTTTCATGGACGACTTTTCCATCTATGGATCTTCTTTTGATGATTGCTTGAGCAACCTTGATCAAGTTTTGCAGAGATGTGAAGAAACTAATCTTGTCCTGAATTGGGAAAAGTGCCACTTTATGGTTAATGAAGGTATTGTCTTGGGGCATAAAGTTTCTGAAAGAGGTATTGAAGTTGATAAAGCCAAGGTTGATGCTATTGAAAAGATGCCATGTCCCAAGGACATCAAAGGTATAAGAAGTTTCCTTGGTCATGTCGGGTTTTATAAGAGGTTCATTAAGGACTTCTCAAAAATTTCTCGACCCCTGACTAATTTATTACAAAAACATATACCATTTGTCTTTGATGATGATTGTGTAGAAGCATTTGAAATACTTAAGAAAGCATTGATCTCTGCACCTATTGTTCAGCCACCTGATTGGAATTTACCCTTTGAAATTATGTGTGATGCTAGTGATTATGCTGTAGGTGCTGTTCTAGGACAAAGAGTTGATAAGAAACTAAATGCTATTCAATATGCTAGTAAAACTCTAGACAATGCTCAAAGAAATTATGCCACTACTGAAAAAGAATTCTTAGCAGTTGTATTTGCATGTGATAAGTTTAGACCTTATATTGTTGATTCTAAAGTAACTATTCACACTGATCATGCTGCTATTAAAAATCTTATGGAAAAGAAAGGTGCTAAACCTAGACTTATTAGATGGGTTCTCTTGCTACAAGAATTTGTTTACATATTGTTGATAGAGAAGGAGCTGAGAACCCCGTTGCAGACAACTTGTCTAGGTTAGAAAATGTGCTTGATGACCCACTACCTATTGATGATAGCTTTCCTGATGAGCAATTAAATGTCACAAATGCTTCTCATACTGCTCCATGGTATGCTAGTTATGCTAATTACATTATTGCTAAGTTTATACCATGAAGTTTCACATACCATCAAAAGAAAAAGTTCTTCTATGATTTGAGGCATTACTTTTGGGATGACCCACATCTTTATAAAGGAGTAGATGGTGTTATTAGATGTTGTGTACCTGAGCATGAACAGGAACAGATCCTACGCAAGTGTCACTCCGAAGCTTATGGAGGGCACCATGCTGGAGATAGAACTGCACATAAGGTACTACAATCTGGTTTTTATTGGCCTACTCTCTTCAAGGATGCCCGTAAGTTTGTCTTATCTTGTGATGAATGTCAAAGAATTGGTAATATTAGTAGACGTCAAGAAATGCCTATGAATTATTCACTTGTTATTGAACCATTTGATGTTTGGGTCTTTGACTATATGGGACCTTTCCCTTCCTCTAATGGTTATACACATATTTTAGTTACTGTTGATTACGTTACTAAGTGGGTAGAAGCTATTCCAACTAGTAGTGTTGATCATAACACTTCTATTAAAATGCTTAAAGAAGTTATCTTTCCAAGGTTGGGATTCCCTAGATATTTAATGACTGATGGTGGTTCACATTTTATTCATGGTGCTTTCCGTAAAATGCTTGCTAAATATGATGTTAATCATAGAATTGCATCCCCTTATCACCCTCAGTCTAGTGGTCAAGTAGAATTGAGTAATAGAGAACTCAAATTAATTTTGCAAAAGACTGTTAATAGGTCCAGAAAGAATTGGTCCAAGAAACTTGATGATGCATTATGGGCCTATAGAACTGAATATAAAAATCCTATGGATATGTCTCTGTATAAAATGGTCTATGGAAAAGCATGTCACTTACCTCTCGAACTAGAACACAAGGCTTATTGGGCTATTAAAGAACTAAATTATGATTTTAAACTTGCTGGTGAGAAAAGGTTATTTGATATTAACTCACTTGATGAATGGAGAACCCAAGCCTATGAAAATGCCAAGTTGTTTAAAGAAAAAGTTAAAAGGTGGCATGATAAAAGAATACAAAAGCGTGAGTTTAATGTAGGTGATTATGTATTGCTATACAACTCTCGTTTAAGATTTTTTGCAGGGAAACTTCTCTCTAAATGGGAAGGTCCCTACGTTATTGAGGAGGTCTGCCATTCCGGTGCCATAAAAATCAACAACTTCGAAGGCACAAATCCGAAGGTGGTAAATGGTCAAAGAATCAAACATTATATCTCAGGTAATCCCATAAATGTTGAAACCAATGTTATTGAAACCATAACCCTGGTGGAGTACATAAAGGACACTTTCCGGAACGTTTCAGACTCCGAAAAGGAATAGGTATGTGGTACGGTAAGTTAACCGACTCCAAAACAGTTTTAAGGCAATATTTCTCCGTTTTGGAATATTTAGAAAAATAGAAAAATAAGCCTTAGTACGGAAAGGACACGAGGGCTCCACGAGGGTGGAGGGCGCGCCCCCCTACATCGTGGGCACCTCGTGTGCTCTCCGGACTCCATTTTCTTACAGGACACGTATTTTGGTCGGTAAAAATTCATTATATAATCTCCCGGGGGTTTTGACTCCCGTATCATGCAAAAATCTCTTGTCTTTGTTTCGAGTTGTTTTTCTGACAGGTCTAGATTATCATGACGTCTCCAAGTGCACCCAAGGACAAGTTCTTCGAGAAGGTCATCAACCCTTACCTAGCGGAGATGCAGCGACACCCTCAAACCATTGAGATGCATGATGGGTTGCTGCACATCCGTGATGCTAAGGGACCGAAGGGGACCGGAAGTGTGGAGACGAGGCTCGAAGCAATGGAGCAAGAAGTTTTCAAGTGACAGGGGATGGTGGAGCGTGGACTCAACTCAAACTACATGATGATCGCAGAGTTCACCAACAAACACAAGCTGGATGCCGACAACATCGGGGAGACCATCTTCAAGCTTCACGAGAAAATTGAGCACCTCCAAGCTCAAATCTATGACCTGCAAAACCAAAACTGTGAGTATGAATATAGATTCAAAAGGATGAGTTTGGCTACAGATTTGAGGATCCCGGAGACTCGGTCATCCTTTTATGATGGTGAGCATGTGCCTTGGAAGAAGGACGACAAGCCTACGCCATCAGCAACATCACCACCATCTCCTCCAACAAAGAAGAATTGAGTATCTGGTATGGGCACTCCACTTGGCAACCGCCAAGCTTGGGGGAGTGTCCCGGTATCGTATCACCATCACTTTTATCTTTACCATTTTTCCTAGTTCGATCATTTTGGTAATATCTTGCTATAGTAGAATAAAAGTTCTTAGTATGATCTAGTTGTGAGCTTTGCTTTGTTATCCTTCTATGTAACCGAGTCCATGAGCTATATAACAAAGATTAGTGTTGAGTCAAGGGCTTGATTATTTTTGCCATGATCTCAAGTGAATAAAAGAAAAGATAAAGAAAAAAAGAAACAAAGAGATCATGTGACTCTTATGGAGAGTAATGAGCTCACATAGAAAGAGTAAGATGAATAAAAGTTATTGAGGGTTGACAAACATAGTTTTGGTCATCGTTGCAATTAAAGGAAGTAATAAAGAAAGAGAGGTCTTCACATATAAATATACTATCTTGGACATCTTTTATGATTGCGAGCACTCATTAAGATATGACATGCTAAAGAGTTGACATTGGACAAGGAAGACAACATAATGGGTTATGTTTTCTTACATCTGATATAAATTATATTGTCTTGGATCCTCCAACATGTTGAGCTTGCCTTTCTCCCTCATGCTAGCCAAATTCATTGCACCAAGTAGAGATACTACTTGTGCTTCCAAATACCCTTAAACCAGTTTTGCCATGAGAGTCCACAATACCTACCTATGGATTGAGTAAGATCCATCAAGTAAGTTTTCATCGGTGCAAGCAATAAAAATTCATCTCTAAATATGTATGATTGATTGGTGTGGAGGAAATAAGCTTTATACGATCGTGTGATATGGAAGTAATAAAAGCGACAGACTACATAATAAAGGTCCATATCACAAGTGGCAATAGAAAGTGATGTTCTTTCACATTAGGATTTTTTGCATCCAACCATAAAAGCGCATGACAAGCTCTGCTTCCCTCTGCGAAGGGCCTATCTTTTACTTTTATCTCCTACACTGCAAAAGAGTCATGGTGATCCTCACCTTCCTTTTCACATTTTATCCTTTGGCAAGAACAATATGTTGGAAAGATCCCGGTATATATGGCTAATTGGATGTGAGTTTTCATGAACTATTACTGTTGACATTACCCTTGAGATAAACGTTGGGAGGCAAAACTATAAGCCCCTATCTTTCTCTGTGTCCGATTAAAACTCCATACCCATAAGTATTGCGTGAGTGTCAGCAATTGTGAAAGACTATATGATAGTTGAGTATGTGGACTTGCTAAAAAGCTCCTATACATTGACTCTTTCCTATGTTATGATAAATTGCAATTGCTTCAATGACTGAGATTATAGTTTGTTAGTTTTCAATGAAGTTTACGATCCATACTTGATATTGTGATTGAATTATTACTCTAGCATAAGATATCATATGACAAGAATTATATAAGTTGCTGCTCTAAGAATGATCATGATGCCCTCATGTCAGTATTTTATTTTCATCGACACCTTCATCTCTAAACATGTGGACATATTTTTTGATTTCGGCTTTTCGCTTGAGGACAAGCGAGGTCTAAGCTTGGGGGAGTTGATACGTCCATTTTGCATCATGCTTTTATATCAATATTTATTGCATTATGGGCTATTATTACACATTATGTCACAATACTTATGCATATTCTCTCTTATTTTAGAAGGTTTACATAAAGAGGGAGAATGCCGGCAGCTGGGATTCTGGCTGGAAAAGGAGCAAATATTAGAGACCTATTATGCACAGCTCCAAAAGTCCTGAAACTTCACGGATGATGTTTTCCAAATATATAAAAAACATTGAGCGCAAGAACTTCACCAGGGGGCCACACCCTGCCCACGAGGGTGGGGGCGCGCCCTACCCCCCTGGGTGCGCCCCCCTACCTCGTGGGCCCCCTAGTGGCCCTCCGGTGACCATCTTCTTCTATATGGACTCTTTCGATGGAAAAAAATCATAAGCCATCTTCTCGGATGAAACTCCGCCGCCACGAGGTGGAACCTTGGCGGAACCAATCTAGGGTTCTGGCGGGGCTGTTCTGCCGGGGAAACTTCCCTCCCGGAGGGGGAAATCACCGTCATTGTCATCACCAACGCTCCTCTCATCGGGAGAGGGCAATCTCCATCAACATCTTCATCAGCACCATCTCATCTCAAAACCCTAGTTCATCTCTTGTATCCAATTCTTGTCTCCAAGTCCGGGATTGGTGCTAGTAGGTTGCTAGTAGTGTTAATTACTCCTTGTAGTTGATGCTAGTTGGTTTAATTGGTGGAAGATCATATGTTCAGATCCTATATGCATATTAATACCCCTCTGATTATGAACATGTTTATGCTTTGTGAGTAGTTAGTTTTGTTCCTGAGGACATGGGAGAAGTCTTGCTATTAGTAGTCATGTGAATTTGGTATTCGTTCGATATTTTGATGATACGTATGTTGTCTCTCCTCTAGTGGTGTTATGTGAACGTCGACTATATGACACTTCACCATTGTTTGGGCCTAGAGGAAGGCATTGGGAAGTAATAAGTAGATGATGGGTTGCTAGAGTGACAGAAGCTTAAACCCTAGTTTATGCGTTGCTTCGTAAGGGGCTGATTTGGATCCATATGTTTCATGCTATGGTTAGGTTTACCTTAATACTTTTGTTGTATTTGCGGATTCTTGCAATAGAGGTTAATCATAAGTGGGATGCTTGTCCAAGTAAGGGTAGCACCCAAGCACCGGTCCACCCACATACCAAATTATCAAAGTACCGAACGCGAATCATATGAGCGTGATGAAAACTAGCTTGACGATATTCCCATGTGTCCTCGGGAGTGCTTACATCATATAAGAGTTTGTCCAGGCTTGTCGTTTGCTACAAAAAGGATTGGGCCACCTTGCTGCATCTTATTTACTTTAGTTACTTGTTGCTCGTTACAAATTATCTTATCACAAACTATCTGTTACCACTTATTTCAGTACTTGCAGAGAATACCTTGCTGGAAACCGCTTATCATTTCCTTCTGCTCCTCGTTGGGTTTGACACTCTTACTTATCGAAAGGACTACGATAGATCCCCTATACTTGTGGGTCATCAGCCCTCCACCCTCATGGAGCCCTTTTGCTCCATCGACGTACTCCCTCCTCCTAAATATACCTACGTACCCCCAAACTACCAGATACGGAGCCAAAATCCTAATTCCACCGCCGTAACTTTCTGTATCCACGAGAACGCATCTTGGGGCCTTTTCCGGAGCTCTGCCGGAGGGGGCATCGATCACGGAGGGCTTCAATATCAACACCATAGCCCCTCCAATGAAGTGTGAGTAGTTTACTTCAGACCTTCGGGTCCATAGTTATTAGCTAGATGGCTTCTTCTCTCTTTTTTGATCTCAATACAAAGTTCTCCCCCTCTCTTGTGGAGATCTATTCGATGTAATCTTCTTTCGCGGTGTGTTTGTTGAGAGCGATGAATTGTGGGTTTATGATCAAGTTTATCTATGAACAATATTTGAATCTTCTCTGAATTATTTTATGTATGATTGGTTATCTTTGCAAGTGTCTTCGAATTATCAGTTTGGTTTGGCCTACTAGATTGGTCTTTCTTGCAATGGGAGAAGTCCTTAGCTTTGGGTTCAATCTTGCGGTGTCCTTTCCCAGTGACAGTAGGGGCCGCAAGACACATTTTGTATTGTTGCCATCGAGGATAACAATATGGGGTTTATATCATATTGCTTGAGTTTATCCCTCTACATTATGTCATCTTGCTTAAAGCGTTACTCTGTTCTCTTGAACTTAATACTCTAGATGCATGCTGGATAGCGGTCGATGTGTGGAGTAATAGTAGTAGATGCAGGCAGGAGTCGGTCTACTTGTCTTGGATGTGATGCCTATATACATGATCATACCTAGATATTCTCATAACTATGCTCAATTCTGTCAATTGCTCAACAGTAATTTGTTCACCCACCGTAATACTTATGCTCTCGAGAGAAGCCACTAGTGAAACCTATGGCCCCGGGGTCTATTTTCCATTATATTAATCTTCCAATACTTAGTTATTTCCTTTGCCATTTATTTTACTTGCATCTTTATTTCTCTTTATCATAAAAATACCAAAAATATTATCTTATCATATCTATCAGATCTCACTCTCGTAGGTGACCGTGAAGGGATTGACAACCCCTTTATCGCGTTGGTTGCGAGGAGTTTAGTTGCTTGTGTAGGTGCAAGGGACTCGTGCGTGGCCTCCTACTGGATTGATACCTTGGTTCTCAAAAACTAAGGGAAATACTTACGCTGCTCTGCTGCATCACCCTTTCCTCTTCAAGGGAAAACCAACGCAGTGCTCAAGAGGTAGCAATTTACCACTATCGTTTTGGGTTATGCATTAGAAACAGTTGCATTCACGTTAAATAGGGCACAGTCTAAAAATTCATTGAGATGACACCATATGAACTGTGGTTTAGCAAGAAACCTAAGCCGTCATTTCTTAAAGTTGGGGGCTATGATGCTTATGTGAAAAAGCTTCAACCTGGTAAGCTCGAACCCAAATCAGAGAAATGTGTCTTCATAGGATACCAAAAAGAATTGTTGGGTACACCTTCTATCACAGATCCGAAGGCAAGATCTTTGTTGCTAAGAGTGGATCCTTTCTAGAGAAGGAGTTTCTCTCGAAAGAAGTGAGTGGGAGGAAAGTAGAACTTGATGAGGTAATTTTACCTTCTCTCGAATTGAAAAGTAGCTCATCACTAAAATCAGTTCCAATGATGCCTACACCAATTAGTGAGGAAGTTAATGATGATGATCATGAAACTAAGGATCAAGTTACTACCGAACCTCGTAGGTCAACCAGAGTAAGATCCGCACCAGAGTGGTACGGTAATCCTGTTCTGGAGGTCATGTCACTTGACCATGATGAACCTGCGAACTATGAGGAAGCGATGATGAGCCCAGATTCTGACAGATGGCTTGAGGCCATGAAATCTGAGATAGAATCCATGTATGAGAACAAAGTGTGGACTTTGGTGAACTTGCCCGATGATCGGCAAGCCATTGAGAATAAATGGATCTTCAAGAGGAAGACGGACGTTGATAGTAGTGTTACTATCTACAAAGCTCGACTTGTCGAAAAGGGTTTTTAACAAATTCAAGATGTTGACTACGATGAGATTTTCTCACTCGTATCGATGCTTAAAGTATGTCCGAATCATGTTAGCAATTGCCACATTTTATGAAATCTGGCAAATGGATATCAAAACTACATTCCTTAATGGTTTTCTTAAAGAAGAATTGTATATGATGCAACAAGAAGGTTTTGTCAATCCTAAAGGTGCTAACAAAATGTGCAAGCTCCAGCGATCAATCTATGGACTGGTGCAAGCATCTCAGAGTTGGAATATACGCTTTGATAAGTTGATCAAAGCATATAGTTTTATACACACTTGCGGTGAAGCTTGTATTTACAAGAAAATGAGTGGGAGTGATAACCCACAAGTACAGGGGATCGCAACAGTTTTCGAGGGTAGAGTATTCAACCCAAATTTATTGATTCGACACAAGAGGAGCCAAAGAATATTCTCAAGTATTAGCAGCTGAGTTGTCAATTCAACCACACCTAGAAAACTTAATATCTGCAGCAAAGTATTTAGTAGCAAAGTAATATGATAGTAGTGGTAACGGTAGAAAAAGTAACAGTAGCAGTTTTGTAGTAATTGTAACAGTGGCAACAGTAAAGAAAATAAGCAGAGATCAATATGTGAAAAGCTCGTAGGCAATGGATCAGTGATGGATAATTATGTCGGATGTGATTCCTCATGCAATGGTTATAACATAGGGTGACACAGAACTAGCTCCAGTTCATCAATGTAATGTAGGCATGTATTCCAAACATAGTCATACGTGCTTATGGAAAAGAACTTGCATGAAATCTTTTGTCCTACCCTCCCGTGGTAGCGAGGTCCTATTGGAAACTAAGGGATATTAAGGCCTCCTTTTAATAGAGTACCGGACCAAAGCATTAACACATAGTGAATAAATGAACTCCTCATACTACGGTCATCACCGGTAAGTATCCCGATTATTGTCACTTCGGGGTTAACGGATCATAACACATAATAGGTGACTATAGACTTGCAAGATAGGATCAAGAACTCACATATATTCAGGAAAGCATAATAGGTTCAGATCTGAAATCATGGCACTCGGACCCTAGTGACAAGCATTAAGTATAGCAAAGTCATAGCAACATCAATCTCAGAACATAATGGATACTAGGGATCAAACCCTAACAAAACTAACTCGATTACATGATAAATCTCATCCAACCCATCACCGTCCAGCAAGCCTACGATGGAATTACTCACGCACGACGGTGAGCATCATGAAATTGGTGATGGAGGAAGGTTGATGATGACGATGGCGATGGATTCCCCTCTCCGGAGCCCCGAACGGACTCCAGATCAGCCCTCCCGAGAGAGATTAGGGCTTGGCGGCGGCTCCGTATCATAAAATGCGATGAATCCTTCTCTCTGATTTGTTTCTCCCCGAACGTGAAAATATAGAGTTGGAGTTGAGGTCGGTGGAGCACCAGGGGGCCCACGAGGCAGGGGGCGCACCCAGGGGGTAGGCACGCCCCCCCCCCCACCCTCATGGACAAGGTGTGGGCCCCCTGGCCTTGATTCTTTCGCCAATATTTTTTATATATTCCAAATATATTCTCCGTTGATTTTCAGGTCATTCCGAGAACTTTTATTTCTGCACAAAAATAACACCATGGCAATTCTGCTGAAAACAGCGTCAGTCCGGGTTAGTTCCATTCAAATCATGCAATTTAGAGTACAAAACAAGGGCAAAAGTGTTTGGAAAAGTAGTCAATTCAACCACACCTAGAAAACTTAATATCTGCAGCAAATTATTTAGTAGCAAAGTAATATGATAGTAGTGGTAACGGTAGAAAAAGTAACAGTAGCAGTTTTGTAGTAATTGTAACAGTGGCAACGGTAAAGTAAATAAGCAGAGATCAATATGTGAAAATCTCGTAGGCAATGGATCAGTGATGGATAATTATGTCGGATGCGATTCATCATGAAATGGTTATAACATAGGGTGACACAGAACTAGCTCCAGTTCATCAATGTAATGTAGGCATGTATTCCGAACATAGTCATACGTGCTTATGGAAAAGAACTTGCATGACATCTTTTGTCCTACCCTCCCATGGCAGCGGGGTCCTATTGGAAACTAAGGGATATTAAGGCCTCCTTTTAATAGAGTACCGGACCAAAGCATTAACACATAGTGAATAAATGAACTCCTCATACTACGGTCATCACCGGTAAATATCCCGATTATTGTCACTTCGGGGTTAACGGATCATAACACATAATAGGTGACTATAGACTTGCAAGATAGGATCAAGAACTCACATATATTCATGAAAACATAATAGGTTCAGATATGAAATCATGGCACTCGGGCCCTAGTGACAAGCATTAAGCATAGAGAAGTCATAGCAACATCAATCTCAGAACATAATGGATACTAGGGATCAAACCCTAACAAAACTAACTCGATTACATGATAAATCTCATCCAACCCATCATCGTCCAGCAAGCCTACGATGGAATTACTCACGCACGGCGGTGAGCATCATGAAATTGGTGATGGAGGAAGGTTGATGATGACGATGGCGATGGATTCCCCTCTCTGGAGCCCCGAACGGACTCCGGATCAGCCCTCCTGAGAGAGATTAGGGCTTGGCGGTGGCTCCATATCGTAAAACACGATGAATCCTTCTGCCTGGTCTGTTTCTCCTCGAACGTGAAAATATAGAGTTGGAGTTGAGGTCGGTGGAGCACCAGGGGGCCCACGAGGCAGGGGGCGCGATCAGGGGGGTAGGTGCGCCCCCCACCCTCGTGGACAGGGTGTGGGACCCCTGGCCTTGATTCTTTCACCAGTATTTTTTATATATTCCAAATATATTCTCCGTTGATTTTCAGGTCATTCCGAGAACTTTTATTTTGTGCACAAAAATAACACCATGGCAATTCTGCTGAAAACAGCGTCAGTCCGGGTTAGTTCCATTCAAATCATGCAAGTTAGAGTCCAAAACAAGGGCAAAAGTGTTTGGAAAAGTAGATACGTTGGAGATGTATCAACTCCCCCAAGCTTAAACATTTGCCTGTCCTGAAGCAATTCAGTTGACAAACTGAAAGTGATAAACAAAAACTTTTACAAACTCTGTTTGATCTTGTTGTTGTAAATATGTAAAGCCAGCATTCAATTTTTCAGCAAAGATTATGAACTAACCATATTCACAATAACATTTAGGTCTCATGTTTACTCATACCAATGGCATAATCAACTAGCGAGCAATAATAATAAATCTCGGATGACCACACTTTCTCAAAACAATCATAATATGATATAACAAGATGGTATCTCGCTAGCCCTTTCTGAGACCGCAAAACATAAATGCAGAGCACCTCTGAAGATCAAGGGCTGACTGGAAATTGTAAGTCATGGTAAAAGAGATCCAGTCATACTCAATGTAAACTAATAGTAATGCATAAAAATGAAAGCGGTGCTCCCCAACTGATGCTTTTTAATAAGAGGATGATGACTCAACATAAAAGTAAATAGATAGGCCCTTCGCAGAGGGAAGCAAGGATTTGTAGAGGTTCCAGAGCTCGATTTTGAAATAGAGATGAACAATATTTTGAGTGGTATACTTTCATTGTCAACATAACAACCGAGATATCTCGATATCTTCCATGCTACACACATTATAGGCTGTTCCCAAGCAGAATGGTAAAGTTTATACTCCCCCACCACGAACAAGCATCAATCCATGGCTTTCCCAAAACAATGGGTGCCTCCAACTAACAACAATCCTGGGGGAGTTTTTTTTTGCAATTATTTTGATTTGATTTGAGCATGGGACTGGGCATCCCAGTGACCAGCCATTTTCTCGTGAGTGAGGAGCGGAGTCCACTCCTCTTGAGAATAACCCTGCTAGCATGGAAGATACAGACAGAACTAGTTGATACATGAGTTATTTGAGCATACAAAATAGAATTTCATTTGAAGGTTTAGAGTTTGGCACATACAAATTTTTACTTGGAACGGCAGGTAGATACCACATATAGGAAGGTATGGTGGACTCATATGGAATAACTTTTGGGTTTTATGGAGTTGGATGCACAAGCAGTATTCCCGCTTAGTACAAGTGAAGGCTAGAAAGAGACTGGGAAGCGACCAGCTAGAGAGAGACAACAGTCATGAACATGCATTAAAATTAATCAACACTGAATGAAAGCATGAGTAGGATATAATTCACCATGAACGTAAATATCGTGGAGGCTATGTTGATTTTGTTTCAACTACATGCGTGAACATGTGTCAAGTCAAGCCACTCGTATCGTTCAAAGGAGGATACCACCCTATCATACCACATCGCAACCATTTTAATAGCATGTTGGCACGCAAGGTAAACCATTATAAACTCCTAGCTAATTAAGCATGGCGTGAGCAACTATAATCTCTAATTGTCATTGCAAACATGTTTCTTTCATAATAGGTTGAATCAGGAACGATGAACTAATCATATTTACAAAAACAAGAGGGGTCGAGTTCATACCAGCTTCTCTCATCTCAATCAGTCCATCATATATCGTCATTATTGCCTTTCACTTGCACAACCGAATTGTGTGGATAATGATAATAGTGCATGTGCATTGTACTAAGCTAGAATCTGCAAGCATTCAATTCAAGGGAGAAGACAAGGTAATATGGGCTCTTTGTTAGATCAACAATAATACATATGGGAGCCACTCAAAATTTTCATCATGGTCTTCTCCTCTCGACCCCCAAAGAAAAGAAACGAAACAAAACTATTTACATGGGAAAGCTCCCAACAAGCAAAAGAAGAACAAGAAATCTTTTGGGGTTTTCTTTTAATTACTACTACTACAGGCATGGAAAGTAAACTAGCTAAAAGCTACAACTAATTTTTTTTTGTTTTTCTTAAGGTTTTTCAAACACACAAGAAGAAAGCTTAAAAAGAAATTAAACTAGCATGGATGATACAATGAAAAAGTATGAGCACCGACAACTGGCATGAGTGTGTGAACATGAATGTAATGTCGGTGAGAGATACGTACTCCCCCAATCTTAGGCTTTTGGCCTAAGTTGGTTCGTGCCCATAGATCAAAGCTGCCCTCTCTGGTGTACCGAGGAGGGCCCTCGGGGTGCCACTGGTTGGCGATCTCCTTCGGATCCCGCTGATAAACAGACTGACGGTGAGGATCAAGTGGTGGCTCCGGCTCAGGCTCTGGAGCTGATGTCAGGCTCCGGTAGGCATGAATAGCCTCCGGCAGAACAAGGTACATGCCTGAAAATATGTTGAATAAAGAAGGAGCAGGCAAGGTAATAGTCACAAAGTAGTCTTTATCAAATATCAGTCTATAGTTAAGCATCTTCTTCTTATTTGCTACCATACTCTTATAATCTAGAAAAATAGGAGGCAGCAACTTTTACTCTTTCTTATAATGCCTAATAGGTATGTCAAAGTGTGCAGCAAGGTGCGAGGCAAAGATGCCTCCTAAGACGGGACCCTTTGTATGGTTCAGATTTAACCGTTTAGCAACAATAGCGCCTAAACTAAAAGTGGTATCACGAAACAAAGCGTGGCGCAAAATAACAATATCAGGGGCACTAAGATTTCCACAGTTCCCGCGACCAATTAAGCATCTACTAGAAATATTGCAAAGTAACATAGAACAAGAAAATGTATGCTAGTGATTCTTGCATCGGAAACTTTCCTCGTTTCCCCTACAGCAATCATATCAATGAATCCTTCCACATCATTACGATGTGGTTCATCTATGCTACCCTCAAAGGGTATCCTACAAACCCGACAAAAATCATAAAGTGACATCTCCTTATGCTCATCATATAAATAAAATTCCATCGAAGGTGGCGATCTCCTAGCAGGGAAATGAAAATTTTGCACAAAAATATTGGTGAGTAGGAGATACTGTTCACGCTGGTCGTGGAGGAAGTCGGTGAGGCCTGCATTCTCAGCCAGATAATAAAAACCTTCATAAATCCCGGCTTCTCTCAAGAACTCATCACAAGGCCATTCGCACGGCCGAACCTCCGCAGTACGAGGGAGATTATATTTGGGCTTCTTATTTTCTTCGCTTTGCTTATCCTTCATGCTTCGGCTCGAAGAGCCCCTTAAAAATCACTTCATCTTATTCTGAAAATTTCTGAAATTTTTAGTAACTCAAAAATAAAAGTGAACCAAACTCAGCAAGATTGATAGCAACAACTCCTACAAGTGCCTAGAGGCTATATCATGCATTAAAACTACTTTTGACCACATAAAATTGACATGCAAGCTGATACATCCATTTTGCATCATGCTTTTATATCGATATTTATTGTATTATGGGCTGTTATTACACAATATGTCACAATACTTATGCCTATTCTCTCTTATTTTGCAAGGTTTACATGAAGAGGGGGAATGCCGGCAGCTGGAATTCTGGGCTGGAAAAGGAGCAAATATTAGAGAACTATTTTGCAAAACTTCAAAAGTCCTGAAACTTCACGGGAGCACATTTCAGAATATATATAAAATACTGGGCGAAAGAAGTACCAGAGGTGGGCCACCCACCATCCACGAGGGTGGGGGCGCGCCCTATCCCTGGGAACGCCCCCTGCCTCCTGGGCCCCCTCAGCCCTCTAATGCCCATCTTTGGCTATATGGAGCCTTTCGAGGAGAAAAAATCATAAGCAAGCTCACGGGACGAAACTCCACCGCCACGAGGCGGAACCAATCTAGGGCTCCGGCGGAGCTGTTCTACCGGGAAACTTCCCTCCGGGAGGGGGAAATCATCACCAACATCATCACCATCTATCCTCTCATCGGGAGGGGGTCAATCTCCATCAACATCTTCACTAGCACCATCTCATCTCAAACCCTAGTTCATCTCTTGTATCCAATCTTTGTCCCAAAGCCTCAGATTGGTACCTATGGGGTGCTAGTAGTGTTGATTACTCCTTGTAGTTGATGCTAGTTGGTTTATTCGGTGGAAGATCATATGTTCAGATCCTTTGTGCATATTAATACCCCTCTGATTGTGAACATGAATATGATTTGTGAGTAGTTACGTTTGTTCCTGAGGACATGGGAGAAGTCTTGCTATAAGTAGTCATGTGAATTTGGTATTTGTTCAATATTTTGATGAGATGTATGTTGTCTCTCCTCTAGTGGTGTCATGTGAACGTCGACTACATGACACTTCACCATTGTTTGGGCCTAGGGGAAGGCATTGGGGAGTAATAAGTAGATGATGGGTTGCTAGAGTGGTAGAAGCTTAAACCCTAGTTTATGAGTTGCTTCGTAAGGGGCTGATTTGGATCCATATGTTTCATGCTATGGTTAGGTTTACCTTAATACTTCTTTTGTAGTTGTGGATGCTTGCAATAGGGGTTAATCATAGGTGAGATGCTTGTCCAAGGAAGGACAGTACCCAAGCACCAATCCACCCACATATCAAATTATCAAAGTACCGAACGCGAATCATATGAACGTGATGAAAACTAGCTTGATGATAATTCCCATGTGTCCTCGGGAGCGCTTTCCTTTATATAAGAGTTTTTCCAGGCTTGTCCTTTGCTACAAAAGGATTGGGCCATCTTGCTGCACCTTATTTACTTTCAGTACTTGTTACCCGTTACAAATTACTTTATCACAAAACTATATGTAACTGATAATTTCAGTGTTTGCAGAGAATACCTTAGTGAAAACTTCTTATCATTTCCTTCTGCTCCTCGTTGGGTTCGACACTCTTACTTATCTAAAGGACTACGATAGATCCCCTATACTTGTGGGTCATCAAGACTCTTTTCTGGTTCCGTTGCCGGGGAGTGAAGCGCCTTTGGTAGGTGGAATTTGGTAAGGAAAAATTTATATAGTGTGCTGAAATTTACTGTCACTTGTTACTATGGAACATAATCCTTTGAGGGGCTTGTTCGGGGTATCTTCGCCCCAACCAGTAGAGCAAAGAGTTGCTCCTCAACCTACTGAACCTACTGAAATTTTTTATTTTGAAATTCCTTTGGGTATGATAGAGAAACTGCTAGCTAATCCTTTCACAGCTGATGGAACATTACATCCCGATTTGCACCTAATCTATGTGGATGAAGTTTGTGGATTATTTAAGCTTGTAGGTATGCCCGAGGATGTTATCAAGAAGAAGGTATTCCATTTATCTTTGAAGGGAAAGGCATTGACATGGTTTAGGCTATGTGATGATATGGGATCATGGAACTACAACCGATTGAAATGGGAATTTCATCAGAAGTTTGTTCCTATGCATCTTGTTCATCGTGATCATAACTATATATATAATTTTTGGCCTCGCGAAGGAGAAAGCATTGCTCAAGCTTGGGGAGGCTTAATTCAATGTTATATTAATGCCCCAATCATGAGCTATCAAGAGAAATTATTATTCAAAAAAATTATGCTCGGCTTTCTCTCGATAATCGCTCCATGCTCGATACTCCTTGTACTGGCTCTTTTATGACGAAGACTATTGAATTCAAATGGGATTTATTGGAAAGAATTGAATGCAACTCTGAAGATTGGGATCTCGGTGAAGGTAAGGAGTCAGGTATAACACCTAAGTTTGATTGTGTTAAATCCTTTATGGATACCGATGCTTTCCGTAATTTAGCACTAAATATGGACTTGACTCTGAGATAGTAGCTTCTTTCTATGATTCCTTTGCTACTCATGTTGATCTCCCTAAGGAGAAGTGGTTTAAATATAATCCTCCCATGGAAGTAAAAGTAGTTTCACCTATTAAAGTTGAAGAAAAGACTATCACATATAATGATCCTGTTGTTCCTACTGCTTATATTGAGAAACCACCTTTCCCTGTTAGAATAAAGGATCATGCTAAAGCTTCAACTGTGGTTCATAAGAGTAATACTAGAACACCTACTCCCTCTGAGCAAATTAATGTTGAACCTAGTGTTGCTATGGTTAAAGATCTCTTGGTCGATAATATTGATGGGCATGTTATTTACTTTTGTGATGAAGCTACTAGAATTGCTAAACCTGGTACTAAAAATAAACATATTCCTGTTGTAGGCATGCTTGTTATTTCTGTTAAAATAGGAGATCATTGCTATCATGAATTATGTGATATGGGTGCTAGTGCAAGTGCAATACCTCATTCCTTATACAAAGAAATTATGCATGATATTGCACCTGCTGAGATAGAAGAGATAGATGTTACAATTAAGCTTGCCAATAGAGATACTATTTCACCAGTTGGGATTGTTAGAGATGTTGAAGTCTTGTGTGGGAAAGTTAAATATCATGCTGATTTTCTTGTTCTTGGTTCCCCACAAGATAATTTTTGTCCCATTATATTTGGTAGACCCTTCTTGAATACTGTTAATGCTAAGATAGACTACAAAAAGGATGTAGTTACTATTGGTTTGGGGGATATGTCTCATGAGTTTAATTTTGCTAAATTTCGTAGACAACCCCATGATAAAGAATTGCCTAGTAAATATGAAATTATTGGTGTTGCTTCTATTGTCGTGCCTCCTAATGATCCTTTAGAACAATATTTGCTTGACCATGAAAATGATATGTTTATGAATGAAAGAAGGGAAATAGATGAAGTATTCTTTAAACAGGGACCTATTTTGAAACACAACTTGCCTGTTGAAATTCTAGGGGATCCTCCTCCACCCAAGGGTGACCCCGTGTTTGAGCTTAAACCTCTACCTGATACTCTTAAATATGCTTATCTTGATGAGAAAGAGATATATCATGTTATTATTAGTGCTAACCTTTCAGAGCATGAAGAAAAGAAATTATCAAAAACTCTGAAGAAGCATAGTGTGCTATTGGATATACTATTGATGATCTTAAGGGCATTAGTCCCACTCTATGCCAGCACAAAATAAAGTTGGAGAAAGACGCAAAACCGGTTGTTGATCACCAACGATGGTTAAATCCTATGATTGAAGAAGTGGTAAGAAAAGAAATACTAAAGCTTCTGGAGGCAGGTATAATTTATCCCATTGCTGATAGTCAATGGGTAAGTCATGTCCATTGTGTCCCTACGAAGGGAGGTATTACTGTTGTTCCTAATGATAAAGATGAATTGATCCCACAAAGAGTTGTTACAGGTTATAGAATGGTAATTGATTTCTGTAAATTAAATAAAGCTACTAAAAAGGATCATTACCCTTTACCTTTTATTGATCAAATGCTAGATAGATTATCCAAACATACACATTTTTGCTTTCTAGATGGTTATTATGGTTTCTCTCAAATACCTGTGTCAAAAGAGGATCAAGAAAAGACAACTTTTACTTGCCCTTTTGGTACCTTTGCTTATAGACGTATGCCTTTTGGTTTATGCAATGCACCTGCTACCCTTCAAAGATGTATGACTGCTATATTCTCTAACTTTTGTGAAAATATTGTTGAGGTATTCATGGATGATTTTTCTGTATATGGAACTTCTTTTGATGATTGCTTAAGCAACCTTGATCGAGTTTTGCAGAGATGTGAAGAAACTAATCTTGTCTTGAATTGGGAGAAGTGCCACTTTATGGTTAATGAAGGTATTGTCTTGGGACATAAAATTTCTGAAAGAGGTATTGAAGTTGATAAAGCTAAGGTTGATTCTATTGAAAAGATGAGGTGTCCTAAGGACATTAAAGGTATAAGAAGTTTCCTTGGTCATGCCGGTTTTATAGGAGGTTCATTAAGGACTTCTCTAAAATTTCTAGGCCTTTGACTAATCTCTTACAAACATATGTTCCTTTTGTCTTCGATGACGATTGTGTAGAAGCATTTGAAATACTTAAGAAAGCTTTGATTTCTGCACCTATTATTCAGCCCCCTGTTTGGAATTTACCATTTGAAATTATGTGTGATGCTAGTGATTATGTTGTAGGGGCTGTTCTAGGACAAAGAGTTGATAAGAAATTAAATGTTATCCAATATGCTAGTAAGACTCTGGACAATGCCCAGAGAAATTATGCTACTACTGAAAAAGAATTTTTAGCAGTTATATTTGCTTGTGATAAGTTCAGACCTTATATTGTAGATTCTAAAGTAACTGTTCACACTGATCATGCTGCTATTAAATATCTTATGGAAAACAAAGATGCCAAACCTAGACTTATTAGATGGTTTCTCTTGCTACAAGAATTTGATTTGCATATTATTGATAGAAAGGGAGCTGAGAACCCCGTTGCAGACAACTTTTCTAGGTTAGAAAATGTTCTTGATGACCCACTACCTATTGATGATAGCTTTCCTAATGAACAACTAGCTGTCATAAATGCTTCTCGTACTCCTCCATGGTATGCTGATTATGCTAATTATATTATTGCTAAATTTATACCACCTAGTTTCACATACCAGCAAAAGAAAAAGTTCTTCTATGATTTAAGACATTACTTTTGGGATGACCCACACCTTTATAAAGAAGGAGTAGATGGTTTTATTAGACGTTGTGTACCTGAGCATGAACAGGAACAGATCCTACACAAGTGTCACTCTGAGGCTTATGGAGGACACCACACTGGAGATAGAACTGCACATAAGGTATTGCAATCCGGTTTTTATTGGCGTCTTGTCTTGTGATGAATGTCAAAGAATTGGTAATATTAGTAGACATCAAGAAATGCCTATGAATTATTCACTTGTTATTGAACCATTTGATGTTTGGGGCTTTGATTATATGGGACCGTTTCCTTCCTCTAATGGGTATACACATATTTTAGTTGTTGTTGATTACGTTACTAAGTGGGTAGAAGCTATTCCAACTAGTAGTGCCGATCATAACACCTCTATTAAGATGCTTAAAGAAGTTATTTTCTGAGGTTTGGAGTCCCTAGATACTTAATGACTGATGGTGGCTCACATTTTATTCATGGTGCCTTTTGTAAAATGCTTGCTAAGTATGATGTTAATCATAGAATTGCATCTCTGTATCACCCACAGTCTAGTGGTCAAGTAGAATTGAGTAATAGAGAGCTTAAATTAATTTTGCAAAAGACTATTAATAGATCTAGAAAGAATTGGTCTAAGAAACTTGATGATGCATTATGGTCTTATAGAACTGGATACAAAAATCCTATGGGTATGTCTCCGTATAAAATGGTTTATGGAAAAGCTTGTCACTTACCTCTTGAACTGGAACATAAGGCATATTGGGCCATCAAAGAGCTCAACTATGATTTCAAACTTGCCGATGAGAAGAGGCTTTTTGACATTAGCTCACTTGATGAATGGAGAACCCAGGCTTATGAGAATGCCAAACTGTTTAAAGAAAAGGTTAAAAGATGGCATGACAAAAGGATACAAAACGTGAGTTTAATATAGGTGATTATGTATTGTTATACAACTCTTGTTTAAGATTTTTTGCAGGAAAACTCCTCTCTAAATGGGAAGGTCCTTACGTCATCGAGGAGGTTTATCGCTCTGGTGCCATAAAAATCAACAACTTCGAAGGCACGAATCCGAGGGTGGTGAACGGTCAAAGAATCAAACATTATATCTCAGGTAATCCTATAAATGTTGAAACTAATGTTATTCAAACCGTAACCCCGAAGGAATACATAAAGGACACTTTCCAGAATGTTTCAGACTCCGAAAAGGAATAGGTATGAGGTAAGGTAAGTAAACCGACTCCAAAACAGTTCTAATAGCAATTTTTCTCTGTTTTGGAATATTTTAAAAAATAGGAAAATAAGAAGCAGGACACGAGGCGTCCACGAGGGTGGAGAGCGCGCCCTACCCCCCTGGGCGCGCCCCCTGCCTCGTGGGCACCTCGTGTGCTCTCCGGACTTTGTTTTCTTGCATGATACTTCTTTTGGTCGGTAAAAATTCATTATATAATCTCCCGAAGGTTTTGATCACCGTACCACGCAAATATCTCCTGTTTTTGTTTCGAGTTGTTTTCTACCAGGGTTGTCAAGGCCAGGCATCATGTCATCTCCCTCCTCCTCCAACAATGAGGGCAACGATGCTTGGCTAATGAAGATAGAGCTGAAGAGAGAAGAGCCCGGAGAGATCAACAAGGATGATGGGATCAAGAAGGCCATGGGGGATCAAGTTCCGGCAGTAGTAGAAGAAGACATCCTTCAACCTCATCACAATCTCTTTACCCCAATGGAGATTGAAGCTTTCAAGATGATTGAGTTAGCTCGCATTCAAAACAAGTATCTCACAAGTGAAAATATTTTGTTGAAGGAGCATATCATCGCACTCAAGGGCATTATCTGCAAATTGGAGGATCTCCTACACTCGATGTGCGACTATCCATCATCACCAACACCTTCTTCACAAACAAAGAACAACTGAGTATCGGGTATGGGCACTCCCCTTGGCAACTGCCAAGCTTGGGGGAGTGCCCCGGTATCGTATCACCATCACACTTTTATCTTTACCGTTTTTCTTAGTTCGATCCTTTTGGTAATATCTTGATCTAGTAGAATAAAGTTTTAGTATGATCTATTTTGAGTTTTGCATTATGATCCTTCTATGTGATCGAGTTCATGAGCTATATATAATAAAGATTAGTGTTGAGTCAAGGGCTTGATTATCTTACTATGATCTTGAGGGAATAAAATAAAAGAGAAAGAATAAAAAGAATTAAAGAGATCATATGGATCTTATGGAGAGTAATGACTTCACAAATAAAGAGTATGATGAATAGAAGTTGTTGAGAGTTGACAAACATAGTTTTGGTCATCGTTGCAATTAATGGGAAGTAATAAAGAAAGAGAGGTTTTCACATATAAATATACTATCCTGGACATCTTTTATGATTGTCAGCACTCATTAAAATATGACATGCTAAAGAGTTGACGTTGGACAAGGAAGACAACGTAATGGGTTATGTTTTCTTACATCTAAAATAAATTATATTTTCATGGATCATCCAACATGTTGAGCTTGCCTTTCCCTCTCATGCTAGCCAAACTCTTTGCAACAAGTAGAGATACTACTTGTGCTTCCAAATATCCTTAAACCTAGTTTTGCCATGAGATTCCACCATATCTACCTATGGATTGAGTAAGATCCTTCAAGTAAGTTGTAATCGTTGCACGCAATAAAAATTGCTCTCTAAATATGTATGATTTATTAGTGTGGAGAAAATAAGCTTTATACGATCTTGTGATGTGGAAGAAATAAAAGCGACGGACTGCATAATAAAGGTCCATATCACAAGTGGCAATATAAAGTGACGTTCTTTCGCATTAAGATTTTGTGCATCCAACCATAATAGCACATGACAACCTCTGCTTCCCTTTGCGAAGGGCCTATCTTTTATTCTTGTCTTATACTTCATACAAGAGTCATGGTGATCTTCACCTTTCATTTTTTACATTTTATCCTTTGGCAAGCACAATGTGTTGGAAAGATCCTGATATATATGGCTAATTGGATGTGAGTTTTCATGAACTATTATTGTTGACATTACCCTTGAGGTAAAAGGTTGGGAGGCAAAACTATACGCCCCTATCTTTCTCTATGTCCGACTAAAACTTCATAACCATAAATACTGCGTGAGTGTTAGCAATTGTGAAAGACTAAATGATGGTTGAGTATGTGGACTTGCTGAAAATCTCTTATATTGACTCTTTCTGATGTTATGATAAATTGCAATTGCTTCAATGACTGAGATTATAGTTTGTTGGTTCTCAATGAAGTTTCTGATCCATAATTAAAATTGTGAATGAATTGTTACTTTAGCATAAGAAATCATATGACAATATTTATATATGTTGCTGTTATAAGAATGATCATGATGCCCTCGTGTCCGTATTTTATTTTATCAACACCTCTATCTCTAAACATGTGGACATATTTTTCCATACCGGCTTTCGCTTGAGGACAAGCGATGTCTAAGCTTGGGGGAGTTGATACGTCAATTTTGCATAATGCTTCTATATCGATATTTATTGCATTATGGGCTGTTATTACACAATATGTCACAATACTTATGCCTACTCTCTCTTATTTTACAAGGTTTACATGAAGAGGGGGAATGCCAGCAGTTGGAATTCTGGGCTGGAAAAGGAGCAAATATTAGAGACCTATCATGCACAACTCCAAAAGTCCTGAAACTTCATGGGAGCATGTTTTGGAATATATAAAAAATATTGGGCGAAAGAAGTACCAGAGGGGGCCACCCACCATCCGCGAGGGTGGCGGCGCGCCCTACCCCCTGGGAGCGCCCCCTGCCTCGTGGGCCCCCTGGCAGCCCTCTGATGCCCATCTTTGGCTATATAGAGTATTTCGAGGAGAAAAAAATCGTAAGCAAGCTCACGGGACGGAACTCCGCCGCCACGAGGCGGAACCAATCTAGGGCTCTAGCAGAGTTGTTCTGCCAGGGAAACTTCCCTTCGGGAGGGGGAAATCATCACCAATGTCATCACCATCGATCCTCTCATCGTTAGGGGGTCAATCTCCATCAACATCTTCACCAGCACCATCTGATCTCAAACCCTAGTTCATCTCTTGTATCCAATCTTTGTCCCAAAGCCTCAGATTGGTACCTGTGGGTTGCTAGTAGTGTTGATTACCCCTTGTAGTTGATGCTAGTTGGTTTATTCGGTGGAAGATCATATGTTCAGATCCTTTATGCATATTAATACCCCTCTGATTATGAACATGAATATTATTTGTGAGTAGTTACGTTTGTTCCTGAGGACATGGGAGAAGTCTTGCTATAAGTAGTCATGTGAATTTGGTATTCGTTCGATATTTTGATGAGATGTATGTTGTCTCTCCTCTAGTGGTGTCATGTGAACGTCGACTACATGACACTTCACCATTGTTTGGGCCTAGGGGGAGGCATTGGGGAGTAATAAGTAGATGATGGGTTGCTGGAGTGACAGAAGCTTAAACCCCTAGTTTATGAGTTGCTTCGTAAGGGGCTGATTTGGATCCATATGTTTCATGCTATAGTTAGGTTTACCTTAATACTTCTTTTGTAGTTGTGGATGCTTGCAATAGGGGTTAATCATAAGTGGATGCTTGTCCAAGGAAGGACAATACCCAAGCACCGGTCAACCCACATATCAAATTATCAAAGTACCGAACGCGAATCATATGAACGTGATGAAAACTAGCTTGACGATAATTCCCATGTGTCCTCGGGAGCACTTTCCTTTATATAAGAGTTTGTCCAGGATTGTCCTTTGCTACAAAAGGATTGGGCCATCTTGCTGCACCTTATTTACTTCCATTACTTGCTACCCGTTACAAATTACTTTATCACAAAACTATCTGTTACCGATAATTTCAGTGCTTGCAGAGAGTACCTTACTGAAAACTATTTATCATTTCCTTCTGCTCCATGTTGGGTTCGACACTCTTACTTATTGAAAGGACTAGGATAGATCCCCTATACTTGAGGGTCATGACAAGCTCAAGAACAAGGTCATCTAAGCAGCAAAAATTTGCAATAAATAAAGCACTAGAACAAAAACTAATTGGACCATTGGAGGAGTCACATACCGAAGAACAATCCCCCCAAGGAGTTTTGTGAATGGAGCTTTGAGCAAGGAGATCAAAAATGGCAGCAAGATGACCTAGAACTCGGGTTTGAGCTGGTGAATGATTTTTTTCTTGAGGAAGACGAAGTGTGTGGGTGCAAGAATAAGTGGAGGGGACACACGTGGGCTCCACAAGGCAGGGGGCGCACCCAGGGGGTAGGGCGTGCCCTCCACCCTCGTCGGCACATGGTGGCCCCCCTGGTGTGTTCTCAGTTCCAATAATTCTTAAATATTCTGGAAAAAAATCATATTTCATTTTTAGGGCATTTGGAGAACTTTTATTTTTCGGGGTATTTTTTATTGCAAGGATAATTCAGAAAACAGACAAAAAATAATATTTTTGCTTTATTTAATCTAAATAACAGAAAGTAAAAGGAGGGTACAGAGAGTTGTGCTTTCTAACTTCATCCATCTCATGCTCATCAAAAGGAATCCACTAACAAGGCTGATCAAGTCTTGTTAACAAACTCATTCCGATTTGCATGAAACCGGAGAAATTTCGAATAACACTAGGTTACCTCAACGGGGATATGCACACCCCCAAAAATAAGAATATCATATTTCTTCTTGGCAGTAGGAAGAGAAAATTCAAAACCTCTAATAATAATTGTTGAAATGTTTCCAATAGAATTGATATTGTGGACTTGAGGTTGTTTCCTCGTAAAGTGTACCGTGTGCTCATTAGCATTAACATGAAAAGTGACATTTCCTTTGTTGCAATCTATAACAGCCCCTGCAGTATTCAAAAAGGGTCTACCAAGGATAATCGACATACTATCGTCCTCGGGAATATCAAGAATAACAAAGTCTGTTAAAATAGTAACGTTTGCAACCACAGTAGGCACATCCTCACAAATACCAACAGGTATAGCAGTTGATTTATCAGCCATTTGCAAAGATATTTCAGTAGGTGTCAACTTATTCAAATCAAGCCTATGATATAAAGAGAGAGAGGCATAACACTAACACCGGCTCCAAGATCACATAAAGCAGTTTTAACATAGTTTCTTTTAGTGGAGCATGGTATAGTTGGTACTCCTAGATCTACAAGTTTATTTGGTATTCCACCCTTAAAAGTGTAATTAGCAAGCATGGTGGAAATTTCAGCTTCCGGTATCTTTCTTTTATTAGTAACAATATCGTTCATGTACTTAGCATAAGGATTCATTTTAAGCATATCAGTCAAACGCATACGCAAAAATATAGGTCTAATCATTTCAACAAAGCGCTCAAAATCCTCATCATCCTTTTTCTTGGATGGTTTAGGAGGAAAAGGCATGGGTTTCTGAACCCATGGTTCTCTTTCTTTATCGTGCTTCCTAGCAACGAAGTCTCTCTTATCATAACGTTGATTCTTTGATTGTGGGTTATCAAGAACAACAACAGGTTCAATCTCTACATCATTATCATTGCTAGGTTGAGCATCAACATGAACATCATCATTAACATTATCACTAGGTTCATGTTCATTACCAGATTGTGTTTCAGCATCAGAAATAGAAATATCATTGGGATTCTCAGGTGTGTCAACAGCAGGTTCACTAGAAGCATGCAAAGTCCTATCATTTTTCTTTTTCTTCTTCTTAGAAGAACTAGGTGCATCAATATTAGTTCTCTGAGAATCTTGCTCAATTCTCTTAAGGTGGCCCTCAAGATACAAAGGTTCCTGAGTCATTTTACCCCCTCTAGTCATAACTCTAACAGCATTATCATTTTTCTTATTATTTAATTCATTGAGCAAATCATTCTGAGCCTTAAGCACTTGTTCTACTTGAGTGGTAACCATAGAAGCATGTTTACTAATGAGTTTAAGTTCACCTTTAACTCTAGACATATAATCACTCAAGTGTTCAATCATATAAGAATTATATTTCAGTTGTCTACCAACATAATCATTGAAGTTTTCTTGTTTAACAATAAAATTATCAAACTCATCTAAGCATTGGCTAGCAGACTTATAACGAGGAATATCACCTTCATTAAATCTATAGAGAGAATTTACCTTTACTACCTGTGTCGGGTTATCAAGACCATGTATTTCTTCAATACGTGGTAAATTCTTAACATCTTCAGCTTTAATACCTTTTTCTTTCATAGATTTCTTTGCCTCTTGCATATCTTCAGGACTGAGAAATAGAATACCCCTTTTCTTCGGAGTTGGCTTAGGAGTTGGTTCGGGAAGTGTCCAATAATTTTCATTACTCAACATATTATTCAATAGCAATTCTGCTTGATCAATAGTTCTTTCCCTGAAAACACAACCAACACAACTATCCAGGTGGTCTCTGGAAGCATCGGTTAGTCCATTATAAAAGATATCAAGTATTTCAATTTTCTTGAGAGGATGATCAGGCAAAGCATTAAGTAATTGGAGAAGCCTCCCCCAAGCTTGTGGGAGACTCTCTTCTTCAATTTGCACAAAATTATATATTTCCCTTAGAGCGGCTTGTTTCTTATGAGTGGGGAAATATTTAGCAGAGAAGTAATAAATCATATCCTGGGGATTACACACACAACCAGGATCGGGATAATTAAACCAAGTTTTAGCATCACCCTTTAATGAGAACGGAAATAACTTAAGGATAAAGTAATAGCGAGTTTTCTCATCATTAGTGAACAGTGTGGCTATATCATTTAATTTAGTAAGATGTGCCACAATAGTTTCAGATTCATAGCCATAAAAAGGATCAGATTCAACCAAAGTAATTAACTCAGGGTCGATAGATAAATCATAATCCTTATCGGAAATAAAGATAGGTGAAGTAGCAAAAGCAGGGTCATATTTCATTCTAGCATTCAAAGACTTTTCTTTAAGCTTAGCTAATAATTTCTTAAGGTCATATCTATCATTGCAAGATAAAAAGTCTCTAGCAGTTTCTTCATCCATAACATAACCCTCAGGAACAACAGGCAATTCATATCTAGGGGGAGAATCTTCATCATCACTTTCATCAGTATTATGAGTTTCAATAATTTCATTCTCTCTAACCCTAGCAAGTTGTTCATCAAGAAATTCACCTAGTGGCACAGTATTATCAAGCATAGAAGTAGTTTCAACATAAGTATCGTGCAAAGCAGAAGTGGCATCATCAATAACATGCGACATATCAGAATGAATAGCAGGTGTAGGTGTCGCAAGTTTACTCAAAACAGAAGGTGAATCAAGTGCAAAGCTAGATGGCAGTTCCTTACCTCCCCTCGTAGTTGAGGGAAAAATCTTGGTTTTTTCATCTTTCAAGTTCTTCATAGTGATCAATAGATATAAATCCCAAGTGACTCAAAGAATAGAGCTATGTTCCCTGGCAACAGCGCCAGAAAATAGTCTTGATAACCCACAAGTATAGGGGATCGCAACAGTTTTCGAGGGTAGAGTATTCAACCCAAATTTATTGATTCGACACAAGGGGAGCCAAAGAATATTCTCAAGTATTAGCAGTTGAATTGTCAATTCAACCACACCTGGAAAACTTAATATCTGTAGCAAAGTATTTAGTAGCAAAGTAATATGATAGTAGTGGTAACGGTAGCAAAAGTAACAGTAGCAGTTTTGTAGCAATTGTAACAGTGGCAACAATAAAGTAAATAAGCTTAGATCAATATGTGAAAAGCTCGTAGGTAATGGATCAGTGATGGATAATTATGTCGGATGCGATTCCTCATTCAATGGTTATAAAATAGGGTGACACAGAACTAGCTCCAGTTCATCAATGTAATGTAGGCATGTATTCCGAATATAGTCATATGTGCTTATGGAAAAGAACTTGCATGACATCTTTTGTCCTACCCTCCCGTGGCAGCGGGGTCCTATTGGAAAATAAGGGATATTAAGGCCTCCTTTTAATAGAGTACCGGACCAAAGCATTAACACATAGTGAATACATGAACTCCTCGTACTACGGTCATCACCGGTAAGTATCCCGATTATTGTCACTTCGGGGTTAACGGATCATAACACATAATAGGTGACTATAGACTTGCAATATAGGATCCAGAACTCACATATATTCATGAAAACATAATAGGTTCAGATCTGAAATCATGGCACTCGGACCCTAGTGACAAGCATTAAGTATAGCAAAGTCATAGCAACATCAATCTTAGAACATAATGGATACTAGGGATCAAACCCTAACAAAACTAACTCGATTACATGATAAATCTCATCCAACCCATCACCGTCCAGCAAGCCTATGATGGAATTACTCACGCACGGCGGTGAGCATCATAAAATTGGTGATGGAGGAAGGTTGATGATGACGATGGCGATGGATTCCCCTCTCCAGAGCCCCGAACGGACTCGATATCAGCCCTCCCGAGAGAGATTAGGGCTTGGCGGCGGCTCTGTATCGTAAAACATGATGAATCCTTCTCTCTGATTTTTTCTCCCCGAACATGAATATATAGAGTTGGAGTTGAGGTCGCTGGAGCACCAGGGGGCCGCGCTAGAGGGGTACGCGCGCCCCCCACCCTCGTGGACAGGGTGTGGGCCCCTGGCCTTGATCTTCTTCAAGCATTTTTTATATATTCCAAAATAATTCTCCGTTGATTTTTAGGTCATTCCGAGAACTTTTATTTCTGCACAAAAATAACACCATGGCAATTCTGCTGAAAACAGCGTCAGTCCGGGTTAGTTCCATTCAAATCATGCAAGTTAGAGTCCAAAACAAGGACAAAAGTGTTTGGAAAAGTAGATACGTTGGAGACGTATCAGGGAGCACTATAGCCTTTCTGATAAGTATATGTGAATGACATATTGTTGATCGGAAATTATGTAGAATTTTGTGGAAAGCATAAAGGAGTGTTTGAAAGGAGTTTTTCAAAGAAAAACCTCAGTGAAGCGGCTTACATATTGGGCATCAAGATCAATAGAGATAGATCAACATGCTTGATAAATATTTTTGAATGAGTACATACCTTGACAAGATTTTGAAGTAGTTCAAAATGGAACAGTCAAAGTAGGAGTTCTTGCCTGTGTTGCAAGGCGTGAAGTTGAGTAAGACTCAAAATCCGACCACAACAGAAAATAGAAAGAGAATGAAAGTCATTCCCTATGCCTCAGTCATAGGTTCTATAGAGTATGCTATGTTGTGTACCAGACCTATTGTGTACCTCACCATGAGTTTGGCAGGAGGGTACAATAGTGATCCAGGAGTGGATCACTGGACAACGGTCAAAATTATCCTTAGTGAAATAAGGATATGTTTCTCGGTTATGGAGGTGACAAAGAGTTCGCCATAAAGGGTGACATCGGTGCAAGCTTTGACACTGATCCGGATAACTCTAAATGTCAATCTGGATACATATTGAAAGTGGGAGCAATTAGCTAGAGTAGCTCCATACAGAGCATTTTAGACATAGAAATTTGCAAAATACATACGGATCTGAATGTGACAGACTCATTGACTATACTTCTCTCACAACTAAAACATGATCACACTTTAGTACTCTTTGGGTGTTAATCACATGGCGGTGTGAACTAGATTATTGACTCTAGTAAACCATTTGGGTATTGGTCACATGGCGATGTGAACTATGGGTGTTAATCACATGGTGATGTGAACTATTGGAATTAAATCACATGGCGATGTGAACTAGATTATTGACTCTAGTGCAAGTGGGAGACTGAAGGAAATATGCCCTAGAGGCAATAATAAAGTTGTTATTTATATTTCCTTATATCATGATAAATGTTTATTATTAATGCTAGAATTGTATTAACCGGAAACTTAGTACATGTGTGAATACATAGACAAACAGAGTGTCCCTAGTATGCATCTACTTGACTAGCTCGAGATGGTTAAGTTTCCTGACCATAAACATGTGTTGTCATTTGATGAACGAGATCACATCATTAGAGAATGATGTGATGGACTAGACCCATCCGTTAGCTTAGCACTATGATCGTTTAGTTTATTGCTATTGCTTTCTTCATGACTTATACATGTTCCTATGACTATGAGATTATGCAACTCCCGAATACCGGAGGAACACTTAGTGTGCTATCAAACATCACAACGTAACTGGGTGATTATAAAGATGCTCTACAGGTGTCTCCGATGGTGTTTGTTGAGTTGGCATAGATCGAGATTAGGATTTGTCACTCCGATTGTTGGAGAGGTATCTCTGGGCCCTCTCGGTAATGCACATCACTATAAGCCTTCCAAGCAATGTGACTAATGAGTTAGTTACGGGATGCTGCATTACAACGAGTAAAGAGACTTTTCAGTAATGAGATTGAACTAGGTATGATGATACCGACGATCGAATCTCGGGCAAGTAACATACCGATGACAAAGGGAACAATGTATGTTGTTATGCGGTTTGACCGATAAAGATCTTCGTAGAATATGTAGGAGCCCGCTATTGGTTATTGATCGGAGATATGTCTCGGTCATGTCTACATAGTTCTCGAACCCGTAGGGCCCGCACGCTTAATGTTCGATGACGATTTGTAGTATGAGTTATGTGATTTGATGACCAAAGTTTGTTCGTAGTCCCGGATGAGATCACGGACATGACAAGGAGTCTTGAAATAGTCGAGACGTAAATATCGATATATTGGAAGGCTATATTCGGACATCGGAAAGGTTCTGAGTGGTTCGGGTATTTTTCGGAGTACTGGAGGGTTACGGGAATTCGCCGGGGGAAGTATTGGGCCTTCATGGGCCTTAGTGGAAAGGAGAGAAGGGCCACAAGGGGAGGGTGCGTGCCCCCCCCCATGGGCTGGTCTGAATTGGACTAGGGAGGGGGCGACGCCCCCCCTCTTTCCTTCTCCCTCTCCTCTCCTTCCTTCTTCTCCTACTTGGACTAGGAAAGGGGGAAACCTACTCCTACTAGGAGTAGGAATCCCCCCTTTGGGCGTGCCCCTTGTGGCCGTCCCTCCTCCTACTCCCCTCGTTTATATATGGGGGAGGGGCACCCCATAGACACACAAGTTGATCTTTAGCCGTGTGTGGTGCCCCCTCCACAGTTTTCCACCTCGGTCATATTGTCGTAGTGCTTAGGCGAAGCCCTGTGTTGGTAACTTCATCATCACCGTCACACGCCGTCATGCTGATGAAACTCTCCCTCGGCCTCAGCTAGATCTAGAGTTCGAGGGACGTCACTGAGTTGAACGTGTGCAGATCATGGAGGTGTCGTGCGTTTGGTACTTGATTAGTTGGATCGCGAAGACGTTCGACTACATCAACCGTGTTACTAAATGCTTCCGCTTTCGGTCTACGAGGGTACGTAGACACACTCTCCCCTCTCGTTGCTATGCATCTCTGATGACCCACAAGTATAGGGGATCTATCGTAGTCCTTTCGATAAGTAAGAGTGTCGAACCCAACGAGGAGCAGAAGGAAATGATAAGCTGTTTTCAGCAAGGTATTCTCTGCAAGCACTGAAATAATAGGTAACAGATAGTTTTATGATAGGATAATTTGTAACGAGTAATAAGTAACAAAAGTAAATAAAGTACAGCAAGGTGGCCCAATCCTTTTTGTAGCAAAGGACAAGCCTGGACAAACTCTTATATAGAGAAAAGCGCTCCCGAGGACACATGGGAATATCGTCAAGCTAGTTTTCATCATGTTCATATGATTCACGTTCGGTACTTTGATAATTTGGTATGTGGGTGGACCGGTGCTTGGGTGCTTTCCTTACTTGGACAAGCATCCCACTTATGATTAACCTCTATTGCAAGCATCTGCAACTACAACAAAAGTATTAAGGTAAACCTAACCATAGCATGAAACATGTGGATCCAAATCAGCCCCTTACAAAGCAACGCATAAACTAGGGTTTAAGCTTCTATCACTCTAGCAACCCATCATCTACTTATTACTTCCCAATGCCTTCCTCTAGGCCCAAATAATGGTGAAGTGTCACGTAGTCGACGTTCACATAACACCACTAGAGGAGAGACAACATACATCTCATCAAAATATCAAGACTTCTAATAGCAAGACTACTAATAGCAAGACTTCTCCCATGTCCTCAGGAACAAACGTAACTACTCACAAAGCATATTCATGTTCATAATCAAAGGGGTATTAATATGCATAAAGCATCTGAACATATGATCTTCCACCAAATAAACCAACTAGCATCAACTACAAGGAGTAATTAACTCTACTAGCAACCCACAGGTACCAATCCCGGACTTGGAGACAAGAATTGGATACAAGAGACGAACTCGAGTTTTGAGAGGAGATGGTGCTAGTGAAGACGTTGATGGAGATTGACCCCCTCCCGATGAGAGGATCGTTAGCGATGACGATGGCGATGATTTCCCCCTCCCGGAGGGAAGTTTCCCTGGCAGAACAGCTCTGCCGGAGCCCTAGATTGGTTCCGCCAAGGTTCTGCCTCGTGGCGGCGGAGTCTCATTCGGAAAGATGGCTTATGGTTTTTTTTCCTCATTGAAAGACTCCATATAGCAGAAGATGGGCATCGGAGGGCCACCAGGGGACCCACGAGGCAGGGAGGCGCGCCCAGGGGGTAGGGCGCGCCCCCCACCCTCGTGGGCAGGGTGTGGCCCCCCTCTGGAACTTCTTGCGCTCATTATTTTTTATATATTCTGAAAATGACTTTCGTGAAGTTTCAGGACTTTTGGAGTTGTGCAGAATAGGTCTCTAATATTTGCTCCTTTTCCAGCCCAAAATCCCAGCTGCCGGCATTCTCCCTCTTTATGTAAACCTTGTAAAATAAGAGAGAATAGCCATAAGTATTGTGACATAATGTGTAATAACAGCCCATAATGCAATAAATATCGATATAAAAGCATGATGCAAAATGGACGTATCAATCTCCTAGATAGATCGTGCGTGATCGTAGGAATTTTTTTGAAATACTGCGTTCCCCAACAACTTAATCCACACAAAACTCAACAGAAAGCTCGAAAAGATCCGTTAGTATAATAAAACAAATCACTACTCTAAGTATTGTTGCAAACCAATTCATATTTTTTTGCATCGTAGCTACTGTAATATAACTTTTCCATGGCTTATACCACCGATAAAAATTGATAGTTTCATCAAAACAAGCAAAACAATGCATCAAGACAGAATTTGTCTTAAATAGGACAGTCAGTAGAAATCTGAAGCTCTACCATACTTCTGGTACTCCAAAAATTCTGAATAATTAGGACAAAATAAAAAATTATAGCAATACTATGCAAAAAGTTTCAGAAACTTTCGACGTTCCGGTAAAAAATGTAAAATCACGCACTACAGCTAAAGTTTCTGTTTTTGCACCGCACATACCAACAAGCAATCTACTCATCCTAAAGGCAAATCTTGGCACATTATTTTTATAATACAATGGAATTGTACAAGGGAATAATTATTTTTTGAGAATCTTCATGAAAAATTCTACATTGTTTCCATGAGCATGAACACAAGTGTTCAAAGTCGACCCTCACTTCTCCAATGCATAACTTCCAATCGCTTCTCTTTTGTGAAAAAGTTTTTTAAGTTCCCCTCTATATTTTTTGTTTTTAACCTTTATAAAAGCACTCAACAGAAAGAAATGACTCTCTAAAACTTCTGGGTTGTCTCCCTAGCAGCGCTTTCTTTAAAGCCTTTAAGCTAGGCATAAAGTGCTCAAGTAATGAATCCACCCGGATCCCAAGGTATATCAAAGCCAATTTTAATTAACAATGGTTTGGCATTTAGTAAAGAGCACAAAGCAACATATATCATGAAATGACGAAGTCTAACTCTCTTCCTATGCATCGGCATGTCATACAAGAACAATTCATGCACATCAAGTAAGGGCCAATACATAGCATAATCAGTTTCTTGCAATTTTATCGTGTTGGAAACATAGAGAGGCGGAGATGTAGTTCCTCTCTCATAATAATTGCAAGTAGGAGCAACAAGCACATGCATATTATATTCATAAAAATCATCATGTGTAGGGGTAGAATGCAATCCATCATTGTAATCCTTAATAAGTGCAAAGTTCTCCGATATAGTGTAGTTGGGAGAATTCAAAAAGATAATAGGACTATCATGTGTGGGTGTAATAGCAACAATTTCATTCTTAACATAAGGAACTATAGCAAGTTCATCTCCATAAGCATAATTCATATTGGCATCTTGACCACAAGAATAGCAATCATGAACTTCATCAAAAAGGGATATTTCAAAAGAACCAACGGGATCATAGCAATTATCATAGCATTCATCCTTCGGTAAGCATGAAGAGACATTAAACAATGTATGAGTTGAAGAGTTACTCTCATTAGAAGGTGGGCACGGGTATCTAATCCGCTCTTCCTCGTTTTGTTCTTCGCTCCCCTCATCATCTTTTTCATCCAATGAGCTCACAGTTTCATCAGTTTCTTCTTCCATAGACTCCTGCAAAATATTAGTCTCTTCTTGGACAGCGGAGATTTTCTCAGTACATTCATCAATATCAGAATTATATTTATAATTATCATAGCAATATTTAAGGATAGCAAAAAAATTAGGTCTATAAACTGAATCATGAATATCTTCAGACTCTTCAAACAAAGATTCAATTTCATAAGCACCCTTAAAAGCAACAAAATATTCTATTTGTTCCGCATCATAGTAATCATATATACCATTAGCATAAGAAGCTAAGGTTTCATTATCATTAAATTTGCATGAAAAGGGAAGATGTGGAGCATTCATCCTAGAGAAACAAGTATAATCATATCTCAAGCATAGCTCCTGAGCATATCAATGCAACATATGAATTTGATCCCATAAAAGTTTTCCCTTTTGAGTCAAGCGATAATCCCTAGAGTATTCACGTTGATCCAACGTTACTCCCATTATCAAGTTGAATGGGGTTTTCTCAGGATTATCAAACTAGTGCATAATATATTTCACGTAACGAGCATCGAGGGTTTTAGGAGGTTCCCCATCTCCATGAGTAGAAAGTACAATTAATTTTTCTGGTGTTTTGTGTTCCATATCCATAACTAAAGATAGAGAACAACTTAGAATAGGAAATAAAACTACTTAGTGATAAAGCAAATAAGCACACACAAGAATATTCACCCCACACTATTGCTCCCCAGCAACGGCGCCAGAAAAAGGTCTTGATAACCCACAAGTATAGGGGATCGTTTGTAGCCTTCTTCGATAAATAAGAGTGTCAAACCCAAGGAGGAGCTAAAGGTAGAACAAATATTCCCTCAAGTTCTATCGACCACTGATACAACTCTACGCACACTTGATGTTTGCTTTACCTAAAACAAGTATGAAACTATTTTGCAAGAATAAAATTACAAGTACTTTGCGAGAATAAAACTATGAATAAATTGCAAGATAATAAAAGTGGATAGATTTTGTCAACAAGATAGTCATTTGTCCCTAGGCAATCGATAACAAGTACCGGTAATCATTCTTGCAATTCTATATGAGGGAGAGGCATGAGCTAACATAGTTCCTCTACTTGGATCATATGCACTTATGATTGGAACTCTAGCGAGGATTCACAACTACTAAAGATCATTAAGGCTGTGAATCCCAACCATAGCATTAAGTATTGAGTCCTATATACTCCCATACGTCATAACCCACTTATCCACGTTTAGGCTGTTGTCACCCCCGCAACACCAACAATAAGAAAACCATGGACATATTGCAACACCCTACAGCGGGGGGCCCTCATGTTTGCGCAAGACGGAGGGCACCGTAGGACAGCACCATAAATAAAATATACAATCATACCAACCAAGATCACGATTAACCCATAGGACAAAACGGATCTACTCAAACATCATAGGATAACCATAGATCATTGGGAAATAATATATGGAGTTGAGCACCATGTTTAAGTAGAGATTACAGCGGGGAGAAGAGGTGTTACACTGGTACATATAAAGGGGGAAAGTTGGTGTTGACGGTAGCAAGATTGTTGATGTAGATCGCTCAGGTCTACTACGCAATTTTATTCTTGTAGACACAAGTTGGGCCTCCAAGCACAGAGTTTTGTAGGACAGTAGTAGTTTTTCCTCAAGTGGATGACCTAAGGTTTATCAATCCGTGGGAGGCATAGGATGAAGATGGTCTCTCTCAAATGACCCTCCAACCAAATACAAGAAATCTCTTGTGTCCCCAACACACCTAATACAATGGCAAATTGTATAGGTGCACTAGTTCCGCGAAGAGATGGTGATAAAAGTGTAATATTGATGGTAGAAATATATTTGTATAATCTGAATAAATAAAAACAGCAAGGTAGCAAATAGTAAACGAGCACAAAAACGGTATTGCAATGCTTGAAAATGAGGCCTAGGGTCCGTACTTTCGCTAGTCCAATCTCTCAACAGTGCCAATATAATTGGATCATATAACGACCCCTCAAAGTGTGATGAAGAATCACTCCAAAGTTCCTATCTAGCGGAGAACATAAGAAGAAATTGTTTGTAAGGTACGAAACCACCTCGAAGCTATTCTTTCCGATTGATCTATCCAAGAGTTCATACTAAAATAACACCAAATAATTTCAGATTCATAATACTCAATCCAACACAAAGAAGTTCAAAGAGTGCCCCAAGATTTCTATAGGAGAAACAAAGACAAGAACGTGCATCAACCCCTATGCGTAGATTACCCGAATGTCACCTCGGGAATTCGCGAGTTGAGTGCCAAAACATATATCAAGTGAACCAAAATAATACCCCATTGTCACCACGAGTATTCATTTGCAAGACATATATCAAGTGCTCTCAAATCCATAAAAGTATTTAATCCGATAAAACGAAATCTCAAAGGGAAAACTCAATTCATCACAAGATAGAGAGAGGAAAACACCATATGATCCGACTATATTAACAAAGCCCACGATACATTAAGATCGTGACATCTCAAGAACACGAGAGAGAGAAATTAAACACATAACTACTGGTACAAACCCTCAGCCCCGAGGGTGGACTACTCCCTCCTCATCATGGTGGTCGCGGGGATGATGAAGATGGCCACCGAAGATGATTCCCCCTCCGGCAGGGTGCCAGAACGGGGTCTAGATTGGTTTTCAGTGGCTACAGAGGCCTGCGGCGGTGAAACTTCTAATCTAGGGTTACCCCCGAGGGTTTTGGAATATTTGGAAATTTATAGGGTGAAGAGGGGGTGCGGGAGGCCACCGAGGTGGGCACAAGCCACCTGGGCACGCCTGGGCCCCCAGGCGCGACCTGGTGGGTTGTGCCTGTTGGGGAACGTAGTATTTCAAAATTTTGCCTACGATCACGCAAGATCTATCTAGGAGAAGCATAGCAACGAGCGGGGAGAGTGTGTCCATGTACCCTCGTAGACCGAAAGCGGAAGCATTAAGTAACGCGGTTGATGTAGTCGAACATCTTCGCGATCCAACCGATCAGGTACCAAATGCACGGCACCTCCGCGATCTGCACACGTTCAGCTCGGTGACATCCCTCGAACTCTAGATCCAGCTAAGGCCGAGGGAGAGTTTCGTCAGCATGACGGCATGGTGACGGTGACGATGAAGTTACCGACGCAGGGCTTCGCCTAAGCACACGGCTAAGAAATCAACTTGTGTGTCTATGGGGTGCCCCCCTCCCCCGTATATAAAGGAGGGGAGGAGGGGGCCAGCCGGCCTCATGGGGCGCGCCCCAAGGGGGGAATCCTACTCCTACTAGGAGTAGGTTCCCTCCTTTCTTAGTCCAACTAGGAGGGGAAGGAAAGAGGAAGAGGGAGAGAAGGAAAGCCCCCCCCCAATTCGGATTGGGCTTGGGGGCGCGTGCCTCCACCTGGCCGCCTCATCCTCTCTTCCACTAAGGCCCAATAACCCCCCGGGGGGTTCCGGTAACCCACAGTACTCCGTAAAATGCCCGAACCTATCCGAAACCTTTCTGGTGTCCAAAAATAACCTTCCAATATATCAATCTTTATGTCTCAACCATTTCGAGGCTCCCCTTCATGTCCGTGATCACATCCGGGACTCCGAACAACCTTCGGTACATCAAATCACATAACTCACAATACATATCGTCATCGAACATTAAGCGTGCGGACCCTACGGGTTCGAGAACTATATAGACATGGTCGAGACTCATCTCCGGTAAATAACCAATAGCGGAACCTGGATGCTCATATTGGTTCCTACATATTCTACAAAGATCTTTATCGGTCAAACCGCATAACAATATACATTGTTCCCTTTGTCATCGGTATGTTACTTGCCCGAGATTCGATCGTTGGTATCATCATACCTAGTTCAATATCATTATCGGTAAGTCTCTTTACTTGTTCCGCATTGCATCATCCTGCAACTAACTCATTAGTTACATTGTTTGCAAGGCTTATAGTGATGTGCATTACCGAGAGGGCCCGGAGATACCTCTTCGACAATCGGAGTGACAAATCCTAATGTCGATCTATGCCAACTCAACAAACACCATCGGAGACACCTGTAGAGCATCTTTATAATCACCCAATTACGTTATGACGTTTGATAGCACACTAAGTGTTCCTCTGGTATTTGGGAGTTGCATAATCTCATCACGAAGAAAACAATAGCAATAAACTAAACGATCATAGTGCTAAGCTAATGGATGGGTCATGTCAATCACATTATTCTATAATGATGTGAACCCGTTCATCAAATGACAACTTATGTCTATGGCTAGGAAACTCAACCATCTTTGATTAACGAGCTAGTCAAGTAGAGGCATACTAGTGACACTCTGTTTCTCTATGTATTCACACATGTACTAAGTTTCCGGTTAATACAATTCTAGCATGAATAATAAACAGTTATCATGATATAAGGAAATATAAATAACAACTTTATTATTACCTCTAGGGCATATTTCCTTCAGTCTCCCACTTGCACTAGAGTCAATAATCTAGATTACATTGTAATGATTCTAACACCCATGGAGTCTTGGTGCTATTGCTTTCTTCATGACTTATACATGTTCCTATGACTATGAGATTATGCAACTCCCGTTTGCCGGAGGAACACTTTGGGTGCTACCAAACATCACAACGTAACTGGGTGATTATAAAGGAGCATTACAGGTGTCTCCAAAGGTAGATGTTGGGTTGGCGTATTTCGAGATTAGGATTTGTCACTCCGATTGTCGGAGGGGTATCTCCGGGCCTTCTCGGTAATGCACATCACATAAGCCTTGCAAGCATTGCAACTAATGAGTTAGTTGCGAGATGATGTATTACGGAACGAGTAAAGAGACTTGCCGGCAACGAGATTGAACTAGGTATGGGATACCGACGATCGAATCTCGGGCAAGTAACATACCGATGACAAAGGGAACAACGTATGTTGTTATGCGGTCTGACCGATAAAGATCTTCGTAGAATATGTAGGAGCCAATATGGGCATCCAGGTCCCGCTATTGGTTATTGACCGGAGACGTGTCTCGGTCATGTCTACATTGTTCTTGAACCCGTAGGGTCCGCACGCTTAAGGTTACGATGACAGTTATATTATGAGTTTAGGCATTTTGATGTACCGAAGGTTGTTCGGAGTCCCGGATGTGATCACGGACATGACGAGGAGTCTTGAAATGGTCAAGATGTAAAGATTGATATATTGGAAGCCTATGTTTGAATATCGGAAGTGTTCCGGGTGAAATCGGGATTTTACCGGAGTACCGGGAGGTTATCGGAACCCCCCGGGAGCTATATGGGCCTTAGTGGGCTTTAGTGGAAAGGAGAAAGGGGCAGCCCAAGGTGGCTGTGCGCCTCCCCCCTTCCCCTAGTCCTATTAGGACTAGGAGAGGTGGCCGGCCCCCTCTCTCTTTCCCCCCTCAAGGAGTCCTATTCCAACTAGGATTGGGGGGGGGGAATCCTACTCCCAGAGGGAGTAGGACTCTCCTGGCGCGCCTCCTGTGGCCGGCCAGCCTCCCCCTCTAAATCCTTTATATACTGAGGCAGAGGCACCCCAGAAACACACAAGTTGATCCACGTGATCTATTCCTTAGCCGTGTGCGGTGCCCCCAGCCACCATAGTCCTCGATAATACTGTAGCGGAGTTTAGGCGAAGCCCTGCTGCTGTAGTACATCAGGATCGTCACCACGCCGTTGTGATGACGGAACTCTTCCCCGACACTTTGCTGGATCGGAGTCCGGGGATCGTCATCGAGCTGAACGTGTGCTCGAACTCGGAGGTGCCGTAGTTTCGGTGCTTGATCGGTTGGATCGTGAAGACGTACGACTACTTCCTCTACGTTGTGTCAACGCTTTCGCAGTCGGTCTGCGTGGGTACGTAGACAACACTCTCCCCTCTCATTGCTATGCATCACCATGATCTTGCGTGTGCGTAGGAAAAATTTTGAAATTACTACGAAACCCAACAGTGGCATCCGAGCCTAGGGTATTTATGTTGATGTTATATGCACGAGTACAACACAAGTGAGTTATGGGCGATATAAGTCATACTGCCTACCAGCATGTCATACTTTGGTTCGGCGGCATTGTTGGACGAGACGACCTGGACCAACCTTACGCGTACGCTTACGCGAGACCGGTTCCCCCGACGTGCTTTGCACACAGGTGGCTTGCGGGCGACTGTCTCTCCAACTTTAGTTGAACCAAGTATGGCTATGCCCGGTCCTTGCGAAGGTTAAAACGGAGTCTATTTGACAAACTATCGTTGTGGTTTTGATGCGTAGGTGAGATTGGTTCTTGCTTAAGCCCGTAGCAGCCACGTAAAACTTGCAACAACAAAGTAGAGGACGTCTAACTTGTTTTTGCAGGGCATGTTGTGATGTGATATGGTCAAGACATGATGCTGAATTTTATTGTATGAGATGATCATGTTTTGTAACTGAGTTATCGGCAACTGGCAGGAGCCTTATGGTTGTCGCTTTATTGTATGCAATGCAATCGTGATGTAATGCTTTACTTTATTACTAAGCGGTAGTGATAGTCATGGAAGCATAAGCTTGGCGAGACGACAACGATGCTACGATGGAGATCAAGGTGTCACGCCGGTGACGATGGTGATCACGATGGTGCTTCGGAGATGAAGATCACAAGCACAAGATGATGATGGCCATATCATATCACTTATATTGATTGCATGTGATGTTTATCCTTTTACGCATCTTATCTTGCTTTGGTTGACGGTAGCATTATAAGATGATCTCTCACTAAATTTCAAGAAGTGTTCTCCCTGAGTATGCACCATTGCGAAAGTTCTTCGTGCTGAGACACCACGTGATGATCGGGTGTGATAGGTTCTACGTTCAAATACAACGGGTGCAAAACAGTTGCACACGCGGAATACTCAGGTTATACTTGACGAGCCAAGCATATACAGATATGGCCTCGGAACACGGAGACCGAAAGGTCGAGTGTGAATCATATAGTAGATATGATCAACATAACGATGTTCACCATTGAAAACTACTCCATCTCACGTGATGATCGGTTATGGTTTAGTTGATTTGGATCACGTGATCACTTAGAAGATTAGAGGGATGTCTTTCTAAGTGGGAGTTCTTAAGTAATATGATTAATTGAACTTTAATTTATCATGAACTTAGTCCTGGTAGTATTAGCATATCTATGTTGTAGATCAATAGCTCGCGTTGTTGCTTTCATATGTTTATTTTGATATGTTCCTAGAGAAAATTGTGTTGAAATATGTTAGTAGCAATAATACGGATTGGATCCGTGATCTGAGGTTTATCCTCATTGCTGCACAGAAGAATTATGTCCTTGATGCACCGCTAGGTGACAGACCTATTGCAGGAGCAGATGCAGACGTTATGAACGTTTGGCTAGCTCAATATGATGACTACTTGATAGTTTAAGTGCACCATGCTTAACGGCTTAGAATCGGGACTTCAAAGACGTTTTGAATGTCATGGACCATATGAGATGTTCCAGGAATTGAAGTTAATATTTCAAGCAAATACCCGAGTTGAGAGATATGAAGTCTCCAACAAGTTCTATAGCTAAAAGATGGAGGAGAATCGCTCAACTAGTGAGCATGTGCTCAGATTGTCTGGGTACTACAATCGCTTGAATCAAGTGGGAGTTAATCTTCCAGATAAAATAGTGATTGACAGAATTCTCTAGTCACCATCACCAAGTTAGTAGAACTTCGTGATGAACTATAATATGCAAGGGATAACAGAAACAACTCCAAAGCTCTTCGTGATGCTGAAATCAACGAAGGTAGAAATCAAGAAAAACATCAAGTGTTGATGGTTGACAAGATCACTAGTTTCAAGAAAAGGGCAGAGGGAAGAAGGGGAACTTCAAGAAGAACAGCAAGCAAGTTGCTGCTCAAGTGAAGAAGCCCAAGTCCGGTCCTAAGCCTGAGACTAAGTGTTTCTACTGCAAAGGGACTGGTCACTGGAAGCGGAACTACCCCAAGTGATTGGCAGATAAGAAGGATGGCAAAGTGAACATAAGTATTTTTGATATACATGTCATTGATGTGTACTTTACTAGTGTTTATAGCGACCCCTCAGTATTTGATACTAGTTCAGTTGCTAAGATTAGTAACTCGAAACGGGAGTTGCAGAATAAACAGAGACTAGTTAAGGGTAAAGTGGCGATGTGTGTTGGAAGTGGTTCCAAGATTGATATGATCATCATCGCACACTCCCTATACTTTCGGGATTAGTGTTGAATCTGAATAAGTGTTATTTGGTGTTTGCGTTAAGCATGAATATGATTTGATCATGTTTATTGTGATACGGTTATTCATTTAAGTAAGAGAATAAATTGTTGTTCTGTTTACATGAATAAAACCTTATATGGTTACACACCCAATGAAAATAGTTCGTTGGATCTCGATCGTAGTGATACACATAATCATAATATTGAAACCAAAAGATGCAAAGTTAATAATGATAGTGCAACTTATTTGTAGCACTGCCATTTAGGTCATATTGGTGTAAAGCGCATGAAGAAACTCCATGCTGATGGGATTTTGGAATCACTTGATGCTTGCGAACCATGCCTCATGGGCAAGATGACTAAGACTCCGTTCTCCGGAGCGAGCAACTGACTTATTGGAAATAATACATACTGATGTATGCGGGCCGATCAGTGTTAAAGCTCACGGCAAGTATCGTTATTTTTTGAACTTCACAGATGATTTGAGCAGATATGGGTATATCTAATTGATGAAACATAAGTCTGAAACATTTGAAAAGTTCAAAGAATTTCAGAGTGAAGTGGAAAATCATCGTGACAAGAAAATAAAAGTTTCTACGATCTGATCGTAGAAAAGAGTATTTGAGTTACGAGTTTGGCCAAAAACAATGTGAAATAGTTTCACTACTCATGCCACCTGGAACACCACAATGTAATGGTGTGTCCGAACGCCATAACCGTACTTTATTGGATATAGTGCAATCTATGATGTCTCTTACCAATCTACCACTATCGTTTTGGGATTATGCATTAGAGACAGCTGCATTCACGTTAAATAGGGCACCATCTAAATCCGTTGAGACGACACCATGTGAACTATGGTTTGGCAAGAAACCTAAGCTGTCGTTTCTTAAAGTTTGGGACTGCGATGCTTATGTGAAAAAGGTTTCAACATGATAAGCTCGAACCCAAATCGGAGAAGTAAATCTTCATAGGATATCCAAAGGAAACTATTGGATACACCTTCTATCACAGATCCGAAGGCAAGACTTTTGTTGCTAAATTCGGAAACTTTCTAGAGAAGGAGTTTCTCTCGAAAGAAGTGAGTGGGAGGAAAGTAGAAAACTTGATAAGGTAATTGTACCTTCTCCCTTATTGGAAAGTAGTTCATCACAGAAATTCTGTTCTTGTGACTACTACACCAATTAGTGAGGAAGCTAATGATGATGATCATGTAACTTCAGATCAAGTTACTACTGAATCTCGTAGGTAAACCAGAGTGAAATCCGCGCCAGAGTGGTACGGTAATCCTGTTTCTGGAAGTCATGTTACTAGACCATGACGAACTTGCGAACTATGAGGAAGCGATGATGAGCCCAGATTCCGTGAAATGGTTTGAGGCCATAAAATCTGAGATGGGATCCATGTATGAGAACAAAGTATGGACTTTGGTTGACTTGCCCGATGATCGGCAAGCCATCGAAAATAAATGGATCTTCAAGAGGAAGACGGACGTTGATAGTAGTGTTACTATCTAACAAAGCTAGAATTGTCGCAAAAAGGTTTTCGACAAGTTCAAGGTGTTGACTATGATGAGAGTTTCTCACTCGTATCTATGCTTGAGTCTGTCCGAATCATGTTAGTAATTGCCGCATTTTATGAAATCTGGCAAATAGATAAACAAAACTGCATTCCTTAATGGATTTATTAAAGAAGAGTTGTATATGATACAACCAGAAGGTTTTGTCAATCCGAAAGGTGGTAACAAATTGTGCAAGCTCCAGCGATCCATCTGTGGACTGGTGCAAGCATCTCAGAGTTGGAATATACGCTTTAATGAGTTGATCAAAGCATATAGTTTTATACAGACTTGCGGTGAAGCCTGTATTTATAAGAAAGTGAGTGGGAGCACTACAACATTTCTGATAAGTATATGTGAATGACATATTGTTGATCGGAAATAATGTAGAATTATTCTGTAAAGCATAAAGGAGTGTTTGAAAGGAGTTTTTCAAAGAAAGACTTCGGTGAAGCTGCTTACATATTGAGCTTCAAGATCTATAGAGATAGATCAAGACGCTTGATAAGTTTTTTCAATGAGTACATACCTTGACAAGATTTTGAAGTAGTTCAAAATGGAGCAGTCAAAGAAAGAGTTCTTGCCTGTATTACAAGGTGTGAAGTTGAGTAAGACTCAAAGCCCGACCACGGCAGAAGATAGAAAGAGAATGAAAGTCATTCCCTATGCCTTGGCCATAGGTTCTATAAAGTATGTCATGCTGTATACCAGATCTATTGTGAACCCTGCACTGATTTGGCAAGGGAGTACAATAGTGATCTAGGAGTAGATCACTGGACAGCGGTCAGAATTATCCTTAGTGAAATAAGGATATGTTTCTCGGTTATGGACGTGACAAAAAGGTTCGCCGTAAAGGGTTACGTCGATGCAAGTTTTGACACTGATCTGGATGACTCTAAGTCTCGATCTAGATACATATTGAAAGTGGGAGCAATTAGCTAGAGTAGCTCCGTGCAGAGCATTGTAGACATAGAAAATTGCAAAATACATAACGGATCTGAATGTGAAAGACCGTTGACTAAGATTCTCTCACAAGCAAAACATGATCACACCTTAGTACTCTTTGGGTGTTAATCGCATAGCAATGTGAACTAGATTACCGAATCTAGTAAACCCTTTGGGTGTTGGTCACATGGCGATGTGAACTATGGGTGTTAATCACATGATGATGTGAACTATCGATGTTAATCACATAGTGATGTGATCTAGATTATTGACTCTAGTGCAAGTGGGAGACTGAAGGAAATATGCCCTAGAGGCAATAATAAAGTTATTATTTATTTCCTTATATCATGATAAATGTTTATTATTCATGCTAGAATTGTATTAACCGGAAACATAATACATGTGTGAATACATGGACAAACTTAGTGTCACTAGTATGCCTCTACTTGACTAGCTCGTTAATCAATGATGGTTATGTTTCCTGACCATGAACAAAGTGTTGTTATTTGATTAACGAGGTCACATCATTAGTTGAATGATCTGATTGACATGACCCATTCCATTAGCTTAGCACCCGATCGTTTAGTATGTTGCTATTGCTTTCTTCATGACTTATACATGTTCCTATGACTATGAGATTATGCAACTCCCGTTTGCCGGAGGAACACTTTGGGTGCTACCAAACGTCACAACGTAACTAGGTGATTATAAAGGAGCATTACAGGTGTCTCCAAAGGTAGATGTTGGGTTGGCGTATTTCGAGATTAGGATTTGTCACTCCGATTGTCGGAGAGGTATCTCTGGGCCTTCTCGGTAATGCACATCACATAAGCCTTGCAAGCATTGCAACTAATGAGTTAGTTGCAAGATGATGTATTACGGAACGAGTAAAGAGACTTGCCGGCAACTACATTGAACTAGGTATGGGATACCGACGATCGAATCTCGGGCAAGTAACATACCGATGACAAAGGGAACAACGTATGTTGTTATGCAGTCTGACCGATAAAGATCTTCGTAGAATATGTAGGAGCCAATATGGGCATCCAGGTCCCGCTATTGGTTATTGACCGGAGACGTGCCTCGGTCATGTCTACATTGTTCTCGAACCAGTAGGGTCCGCACGCTTAAGGTTACGATGACAGTTATATTATGAGTTTAGGCATTTTGATGTACCGAAGGTTGTTCGGAGTCCCGGATGTGATCACGGACATGACGAGGAGTCTCGAAATGGTCGAGACGTAAAGATTGATATATTGGAAGCCTATGTTTGAATATCGGAAGTGTTCCGGGTGAAATCGGGATTTTACCGGAGTACCGGGAGGTTACCGGAACCCCCCGGGAGCTATATGGGCCTTAGTGGGCTTTAGTGGAAAGGAGAAAGGGGCAGCCCAAGGTGGCTGTGCTCCTCCCCCCTTCCCCTAGTCCTATTAGGACTAGGAGAGGTGGCCGGCCCCCTCTCTCTCTTTCCCCCCTCAAGGAGTCCTATTCCAACTAGGATTGGGGGGGATCCTACTCCCAGAGGGAGTAGGACTCTCCTGGCGCGCCTCCTGTGGCCGGCCAGCCTCCCCCCCTCTAAATCCTTTATATGCTGAGGCAGAGGCACCCCAGAAACACACAAGTTGATCCACGTGATCTATTCCTTAGCCGTGTGCGGTGCCCCCAGCCACCATAGTCCTCGATAATACTGTAGCGGAGTTTAGGCGAAGCCCTGCTGCTGTAGTACATCAAGATCGTCACCACGCCGTCGTGCTAACAAAACTCTTCCCCGACACTTTGCTGGATCGGAGTCCGGGGATCGTCATCGAGCTGAACGTGTGCTCGAACTCGGAGGTGCCGTAGTTTCGGTGCTTGATCGGTTGGATCGTGAAGACGTACGACTACTTCCTCTACGTTGTGTCAACGCTTCCGCAGTCGGTCTGCGTGGGTACGTAGACAACACTCTCCCCTCTCGTTGCTATGCATCACCATGATCTTGCGTGTGCATAGGAATTTTTTTGAAATTACTACGAAACCCAACAAAAGCTTGGATCAACATAACCATTTACGACGAGCTCTTTGTCACCTCCATAAATGAGAAACATATCATTAGTCATTTTCAGGTATTTCAGGATGTTTTTGACCGATGTCCAGTGATCCACTCCTAGATTAATTGGGTACCTCCCTCCTAAACTAATAGCAAGGCACACATCAGGTCTGGTACACAGCACTGCATACATGATAGAACCTATGGCCGAAGCATAGGGAATGACTTTCATTTTCTCTCTATCTTCTGCAGTGGTCGGGCATTGAGTCTGACTCAACTTCACACCTTGTAACACAGGCAAGAACCCTTTATTTGCTTGATTCATTTTGAACTTCTTCAAAACTTTATCAAGGTATGTGTTTTGTGAAAGTCCAATTAAGCGTCTTGATCTATCTCTATTCATCTTTATGCCTAATATATAAGCAGCTTCACCGAGGTCTTTCATTGAAAAATTCTTATTCACGTATCCTTTTATGCTATTCAGAAATTTAGTATCATCTCCAATCAACAATATGTCATCTACATATAATATTAGAAGTGCTACAGAGCTCCCACTCACTTTCTTGTAAATACAGGCTTCTCCAAAAGTCTGTATAAAACCATATGCTTTGATCACACTGTCAAAGCGTATATTCCAACTCCGAGATGCTTGCACCAGTCCATAAATGGATCGCTGGAGCTTACACACTTTGTTAGCACCTTTTGGATCGACAAAACCTTCTGGTTGCATCATATACAACTCTTCTTTAAGATATCCATTAAGGAATGCAGTTTTGACATCCATTTGCCAAATTTCATAATCATAAAATGTGGCAATTGCTAACATGATTCAGATGGACTTAAGCATCGCTACGGGTGAGAAGGTCTCATCGTAGTCAACTCCTTGAACTTGTTGAAAACCTTTTGCAACAAGTCGAACTTTGTAGACAGTAACATTACCGTTAGCGTCAGTCTTCTTCTTGAAGATCCATTTATTCTTTATGGCTTGCCGATCTTCGGGCAAGTCAACCAAAGTCCACACTTTGTTCTCATACATGGATCCCATCTCAGATTTCATGTCCTCAAGCCATTTCGCGGAATCCGGGCTCATCATCGCTTCCTCATAGTTCATAGGTTCATCAGGATCAAGTAAGATGACCTCCAGAACAGGATTACCGTACCACTCTTGTTGTGGGTTTGTCACGACAAATGTCCTTGTGAAAGGACTTAGTCATGGAGCCATCGCTACGGGTTAGCTTAAAGGGGTTAAACCGGACAAGGGGACACGGGGAGTTTTATACTAGTTCGGCCCCTTCAAGGAAGGTAAAAGCCTACGTCTAGTTGTGATTGGTATTGCTAGGGTTTCGAAGGCCAGGGAGCGAATCCGCTTTGTCTGGCTCTCGAGTTGTTATCTGTCCCTAAACCGTAGTCGAGTCGTCCCTTTATATACATAGGCTGACGCCTGCCGGGCTACAGAGTCCCAAAGCCGGATCATAAACGTATCCGGTTCGTTCTCTATCCTTCCTATCTTATAATACAAGTTACATGACTAGGTCGGTTTACATTTACAGGCTTTAACTCGCCTTTGGGCCTTGGGCCTTCGTGAAGCGCCATCATCCTTGTATCTTCATGGGCTTCTATGCTTCAAGGAGTTAACCCGGCTACACAAGGCCGGTTTACATCCACTAGTAATATCCCCAACATTAGGCCCCGGATTGGTTAGAACTTGTTCATGTCAATCTTCTACACTTAGAAAAATTCTTCCCTCATCATCTTCACTTTGATCTTGTAAACCGCCGTGACGTCATATTTCTAGATTATGATAAACCACCCTGACGTCATCCATCCGTTGATGTCGAAGATTACCTTCATTTAATGTGTATTCAGTCACCGAGGCGACACCTTTATTAACTTATCCATTTTTTTGGCTCCTCGATTCCCGCACTTGCCGTTTTATCACTTCGCCTTATAAATAGGGGCAGAGGACCCCCTTCTTTTCTTTCCGCTACCCATTCATCTCTTCTTCTTCCTCTCGACGACCCTGCACTCGAGCGCCGTCGTCACCTTCGAACCTCGCCTCTGCTTCGCCGTCGGCCGCTGCATCAACCTGTTCGCACCAGAGTTCCACAGCGCCCTTCCGTTGCTTCCGCGGTCGCAGTAAGTCCTTTCTCCCTTCTTCCCTAGATCCATTAGGGTTTCCTCGCTGTTCTTGAGGTTCATCAGAGCTTTTAGTGTTGTTCTTCCTTGGCCCGTAGATGAATGCTTCACACTTATCATATCCCATGTCGTGGCTAATCTTCTGTTACCACCATAAATCCTTATGCGCAAACGCTGATGTAGTCCTTCATAAACTGTTTCGGGTTTTACCCTTTTTAGGACGAAATATTTTGCTTTTCTATCTTACCTTAGATCCAAAATTTTCATATGTCTCTGTGAAATCTGTTTCTCCTCATGCCAACATAGGCAGGTTAACCTTGTATAAGCAATCTATACCATTAGCCCTTTGCTAAACCGGAGGAGCATTTTACTTTCATAGTTATACTCCGGTTTAACAGTGTCTGAGTACCCCTGTCGTGGTACTACCTTTTATGCATTATTGCATTGATCTCCCGTTTATGCCATGTCCCCTATCCCTTGCATCTTGTATGTTATCCTGTGTGATTTATAAACCGGCCCTTTGTTTCCAGCTCGTTTGTTCCACGATGGCCAAGCAATTCACCGCTTGCAACTGGGCTCGTTCCCGGGTCACAGAGGAACAATTGAATGATATGGTCAACATTGGCACTTTGGCTAAGAAAACTGAAATCAAATGGCGAGTTCCAGGAATAGAAAATCCTCCAACCCCAAGGCAGGGTGAGGTGGTTGTCTTTGTTGACCACATAGGCCGTGGCTTCAAACTGCCAGGGTCAAAGTTTTACCGAGATGTGCTTGCCAGCTTCCAACTTCATCCTCAAGATATTGGTCCCAACTCGGTCTCCAATTTATGCAACTTCCAGGTCTTCTGTGAAGTATATTTACAAGAAGAACCAACCGCCGAGCTGTTCCGGGACTTCTTTCATTTAAACCGGCGCACAGAATTTGTGAATGGCCCTAACACTGAGCTTGGGGGTGTCTCAATTCAAAAGCAGAAAGAGGTTGAATTTCCTCATGCCAAATTGCACAGCCATCCAAAGGAATGGAACCAAACTTGGTTTTATTGCAGAGATACATCCCTTGAAGATGAAAATCCCCTCCCCGGCTTTCGTGATCACAGACTATCCAACACCCATCCAATGCCACAACGCCTGAGCTCTTCAGAAAGGGCAAAATATGCCCCTCAACTCACCAAACTCCGGGCCTTTATGGCGAATGGTTTAACAGGCGTGGACTTTGTGCGTTGTTGGATATCCTGGAGTATCTTGCCACTAAGGTGGCGTTCCGGTTTAATGTGTGAGTATACCGGTGAGGTTGACGACCCTCAACGCCATTGCAACCTTCAATTATCTGAGGAAGAAGTCACTGAAGCTGTAAAGAAGATTCTGCATGAATCAGAACTGATCTGTAGTCAAACCGGTATGAGTCCCTTCTATGCCAAGAACAAACCACCTGCTGTAAGCATTATACTTCCTTTTCATCTCTAATATTTTTAGCTTATGCAACCTGTAATCCTTGTTCTGTGTATGTAGGGTGATGACCCCTTCTGGAAACGGAAAACCGTAGAGAAAGCGGCAAAGCCGACTGGGGATAAAGTGGTCAAGCCATCCCGCCCCAAAACCAAAGCCGTAAAACGGACGTCAAAACGGAAAACGGCTGACCGGATCAACATGGAGCTTGATGATGACACTGATGATCCAGACGTTGAGGTAGAACTTGACTCACTTGGCTCTCTTTTCATGCATCTCATTAATAATGATCTTCCTCAGGAGGACGCAGAAGCTAGTCAAGCTGATGATGTAGAGGTAATTACCCTTTCCTCTGGTTCAGACTCTATGCCAACACAAAAAACTCGCCAAGCAGTCCGGAAAGTAAGCTTTTCTGATCCTCTTGCTCACTTGGATCCAACATTTATTTTGAAGACTCGACAGCATGAAGCTCGCCGGACAACCCGGCACAGTGGCCAGCAGGTCACTTCAGCCGGTTTACCTGATACTCCGGTTCGGAAGCGCCGGTCTGAGGTCTCTCCTACTTTTGACCATTCTTACCCCAAGGCAGGTTATTTCAGACAACCTCTTAATCCGTCCAATTCAAATTATCAGGTGAAACCTCCTTCATCTTCTGGTGAATCGACAGCAACTCAACTCCCCCCTTTAAAAACCCTTCTTTTCAATGCGTCGTAAATCCTTTGAATAGGATATTAATCCACTTTTATTCTGTTTGCAGGGCCAAAGCCAGACCTAGCAAGAAAGCTCGGGTCACCAATCCACCCGAAGACCCGGTCGCCAAAGAAGAAGAACCAAGAGGTGAACCAGAAAAACTTGTGAATCGGAAGGCCCTCATCCTGAAGCTACTTCTAATGACCCGCCCCTTGAAGGCCAAAATACTGATGAGCCCACAGACGCTGAGCCTGTCGCGCCCGATGCTGAACCGGCAGAACCAAACCGGGCTGGTCCGGTGAAAGATGCCGAAATTCCAATATCACCAACCAAAAACACTGAAGGCCAAGGAGACGATGTGATTATTACTAGAATGGGCCATAGCTCTCCTGGCCATCCCGTCATTTTGGCTCAACACAGTGCCAAAGAAGAGCAGGCTGCCGGGGAAAAAGGCAAATGGAGCATAGATTTATCAAGCTATGCTCATCTTAACACTGATGAGCTTCACTCTGGCTTCTTGAACCGTCTGCACTCAAACCGGGATTATGAAGCCGGTTTGGTAAACTTGATGAAAGAGCGATATGAGGTAAATTCATCTCCCTTTGTTTATTGATTTATAGCTGAAATACTATCCCAAGTAGCCCCCAAGGGCCGTTTTATGATTATTAATCATAAACCAGGTCTTTGTAACACTTTAAGTTTCTCATCATTGATCCTTGCAATGGCAGGTCTCTAATAAGAGATAAGACTCATCTTGAAATAATTAGATAACTTTCTGCAGCATAGCCCCCAAAGGCCGGTTTAACTTGCCAAGTTAATTCAGTTTTTAATCCACACATCCGTTTTAGAACAGACGCACATTAGCCCCCAATTGTCAAGGACAATGCTTGCATTGTTCTGGAGACTTGTATAAAATGTAGTGCTTTAGAGCAAATAGGCATTAGCCCCCAAGTATGAAGTGCATAACTTGTTATACGCTTTGTACTTAGCACATATATATGTTGTTTGTTTAACATACCTTCAACGTTGCAGGCTGGACTGAGAAGCAAAGATGCCCGAAATTCTGACTTGCAAGAGAATGTGAAGTCACAACAGGCCGAGGCTGCAAAAGCCAAAGAGGAGCCGATTCAGGCCCTGGCCGTAATGGAAAAGCTGAAAGAATCTTTCAACAAAGATCGTGCTGACTGGGAAACCGAGAAATCCGGTTTAACCAAAAGAGTTGTAGACGTCGAGGCAGCCCTGAAGCCAGTGGTAGATGAACTAGCCGGTTTGAAACGCCAAATAAATGCTATGGTCTCTGTTATCTTTGGTAAGTGCCTGCTTATGTTTGTTGCGCAAGTCGATGAACCTTATAGCTGACCAAAATGTTGATAAAATCTTTGGCAGGCACTCGGATCGCTCATCTTGGTACAGATATGTGGATGAAGCTCAAAGCAGCATACACATTGGTTGAACAGCTGTACTCTGGGTCTCAGCGGGCTATTTGCACGACAGCTTATGACAAACCGGCCCCAACTTTGATTAAAGAAACTCTTGAGAAGTTGGCCATGTTACCAGCCCGTATCGCCGAGTTGAAGAAAGCAGCTGCCAGAGCCAGAGCTTTAACTGCACTTATTCGAGCCAAAGCCTAGATTTAGGACCTTGAAGCGGTGGATATTATTAAACGATACCCAGGTGTAAAGGAAGACGGTTCAAACTTCGACAATGATGACCTCTGGCGGCTGACCAAACAGATGCGGCCAGCAGCCAACAAGTTGGCCGATGATACCGATTTGTCCCATTTTCAACCGTTTTATGATGTGGAGGGGAAGAGACAGCCGGCGACATCCATGAAGTTGAAGAACTTGTGCCTCCGACTCGTAAGCACACTTATGCTCCTGATATTAACCCCTCCAATATTATTCATGAAGAATCAGTGTTTCAAGCTTTAACTAGAATCGATTGGTCAACGGTGGATTTCCAGCGTCTGGGGAGGGATGAAGAAGTGCCCACACCAACTGACCCTCAACCATCAATCCGTCCAGATGAAGAATCCTGATTCGATCGCCGGTTTACATGGCTACTGTGAAAAACAATGATACCATTAGAGCCGTTTTGAAAGCTTCTTGTAATAGGATAGCCAAAAAACTCCGTTATCTGCCATGCCATCGAGCATGTTTCGTAATACTTCATGACAATCTTGTGCCACTGTTTGGGATATATTTATGCATAACCCATGATGAATTGTGTTCCTGGGTACAACAACTTAAAAGTATCTAGCGGCTTACCGCTAGACGGGTCATGATGTCCAAGAAGTATATAATACCTAGATGAACAATCAAGTGTTTGTACAAAAAGCAATGTACAGAACATACCTCATTGGTTGACCAACAGTGTATGTGGCAAAGGCGTTAATGTCAATCCGGACATTGATAACCCCATCTCTGTACTGCCGGTCTATATATTAAACCGGACTGGGATAACTACCGGGTTTTCCTTATAATACTGGTGATTTAGTCAAACCAGGTCGGGTCAATAAACACCTTTTTATAACTGATCATGTGCCAACAACTTGTAGTTGAAAAGCAAACCGGGTCAAGGACGCCGGTTTATCAAAAAATAATTATGAACTTCAACAAATAAAACTCAAAAAGGAAAATATGCAAGGCTTTTTACAATCTGCCAGGCTCCAAATCGAGGCTTTTCATGGGCTGCCAGGCCTCTGAGTTAAACCATTTAACAAAGCCTTTTAAGATGGGCCTCCAATTAACCAATCATCGTTTTAACTTTGACAAGTTCAGGGTCTATAAAAGATTGACATGTCAAACATTCGATGGGTCATACCAGGATTACCTGGACAGGAGTGGCTTACTAGATGAAGGCAGGTTAACCCGGGGTTTTAGGTGAATACACCAGGCTTCCAAGCCGTGGATTGATAGCCAATTACAAGGGTCCTTTCAAACTCTTTGTTGCTTTGCAAAAAGAGCCCCCAAGTAACTTTGTGAGTTGTGCTCAGTGTGTGCCCATGTTTGAGTCTGTGCTTTGTGCAACACTCTCTTTGGCTCCACATAGTTTTCTTTTGTGGCTTAAATGCCTATCAAGAGGTGTAGCTATGGTGTGATAACAACCAAGCCCCCTAGTGATATCCCTTCGTGGTTTCAAGACCTATCAAGAGGTGTAGTTGTAGTTCAAATATGACCAAGCCCCCTAGTGATTTTCTTTATACCCGTGTAGCTGCTAAGACCGGATTAAAAAAATTCGCTTTGCCAGTAAACTCGTATAACATACACAGGATGTGAAAAGAACAGATACCCCACTTAATCGGAGGCTCCGGTTTATTATATAATATATACACTGTCATAAATATGTACAGATGAAGAGCCTATAGCTTCAAGTATAGTAAGGCCGAAGGAGAGCTATGTTCCATGGCCGCTTGGTCTCCTCCTCCGATTGACGTGAGTCTTGATGCTCTCGAACATCAATGAGGTAGTAAGATCTGTTGTGCAGATTTTTGCTGACCACAAAAGGTCCTTCCCAAGGTGGGGATAACTTGTGCATATCAGTCTGATCCTGGATGAGCCGGAGCACCAAGTCGCCTTCTTGAAAGGTTCTGGTTTTAATCCGGCGGCTGTGATAACGACGGAGATCTTGCTAATAAATCGCCGATCGTGCTGCTGCCAGATCACGCTCTTCGTCCAACAGGTCCAGAGAATCTTGACGTGCCTTCTCATTATCAGCTTCAACATAAGCTATCACACGGGGCGAGTCATGACGGATGTCACTAGGAAGAACTGCCTTCGCTCCATAGACCATGAAGAAAGGTGTGTAACCCGTAGACCTATTGGTTGTGGTGTTGATGCTCCATAACACAGAAGGTAGCTCCTCAACCCAACAACCAGGCATCCGCTTTAAGGGAACCATAAGCCTGGGTTTGATACCTCGTAGAATTTCCTGATTTGCCCTCTCTGCTTGACCATTAGACTGGGGGTGAGCCACCGATGCTAGATCAAGCCGGATGTGCTCACGTTGACAAAATTCTTCCATCTCCCCTTTTGACAGGTTAGTACCATTATCAGTTATAATGTTGTGTGCAAAGCCAAACCGGAATATCACCTTTTTGATGAATTGAACTACCGTGGCTGCATCACACTTGCTGACTGGCTCTGCCTCCACCCATTTGGTGAATTTATCAACTGCTACTAAGAGATGGGTCTTTTTGTCCTTGGATCGCTTGAAGGGTCCAACCATATCAAGCCCCCAAGTCGCAAACAGCCACGTAATTGGAATCATCCGCAACTCTTGAGCCGGAATGTGCGCACGGCGGGCAAATTTTTGACACCCGTCACATCTCTTGACTAAATCCTCCGCATCAGCATGTGCCGTCAACCAGTAAAAACCATGGCGAAAAGCTTTAGCAACCAAAGACTTTAAACCGGCATGGTGACCGCAGCCCCCTTCATGGATTTCTCTCAAAATCTCACAACCTTCTTGAGGAGAAACACAACGTTGAATTGCTCCTGAAACACTGTAGCGATTTAACTCCCCGTTAAGTATGGTCATGGACTTAGAACGCCGGATTATCTGTCGCGCCAACGTTTCATCGTCTGGTAACTCGCCCCGGTTCATGTAAGCCAGATAGGGGATTGTCCAATCCGGTATGGCATGCAGAGCTGCCACCAACTGAGCCTCCGGATCAGGAATAGCCAAATCTTCTTCGGTTGGCACCTTGACTGGCGGATTATGCAATACATCAAGAAAGACATTGGGCAGGACCGGTTTACGCTGGGAACCAAGACGACTTAAAGCGTCCGCCGCTTCATTCTTCCGCCAGTCTATATGGTCCACCTGATAACCCTTAAAGTGACCGGCCACTTTGTCCACCTCTCGCCGATATGCAGCCATGAGTGGGTCCTTAGAATCCCAAGTGCCAGACACCTGCTGAGCCACTAGATCTGAATCGCCGAAGCACTTAACCCGGCTTAAATTCATCTCCTTAGCCATCCGAAGACCGTGAAGCAAAGCCTCATATTCAGCTGCATTGTTAGTAAAAGGGAACAATAAACGGAGGACATAACAAAACTTGTCACCTTGTGGGGAAGTTAGTATGACTCTAGCCCCTGAGCCCTCCAACTGTCTGGACCCATCAAAATGAATAGTCTAATATGTATTATCTGGTTTCTCTTCAGGTGCCTGTAACTCCGTCCAATCATTGATGAAGTCCACGAGTGCCTGGGATTTGATCGATGTGCGGGGTATATATTTGAGCCCATGAGGTCCGAGCTCAATAGCCCACTTGGCAATCTGGCCAGTTGCTTCTCTGTTTTGAATGATATCGCCCAGAGGAGCCGAACTGACCACTGTGATGGGATGGCCCTGAAAATAATGTTTAAGCTTCCGGCTTGCCATAAACACTCCATACACCAGCTTCTGCCAATGCGGATACCTCTGCTTTGACTCAATGAGCACCTCACTGATATAATAAATCGGCAGTTGAACCGGATATTCCTTGCCAAGCTCCTTGCGCTCTACCACAATGGCTACGCTAACAGCCCGGGCATTAGCAGCCACATATAGTAATAGCGGCTCTTTATCGATCGGTGCTGCAAGCACGGGCGGTTCAGCTAGCTGCCTCTTCAGATCCTCGAACGCTTTATCAGTTGCCTCGCTCCAGACAAAGTTATCTGTTTTCTTGAGCATCTGATATAAAGGGATGGCCTTCTCTCCAAGGCGACTGATAAACCGGCTCAAGGTTGTAATCCGGCCGGCCAGACGTTGAACATCATTGATACACGCCGGTTTAGCCAAGAATGTAATTGCTACAATCTTTTCCGGATTAGCCTCAATGCCTCTGTTTGATACCAGAAAACCCAAGAGCTTGCCTGTCGGGACACCAAAGACACACTTCTCCGGATTGAGCATCATCTTGTAAACCCGGAGATTGTCAAATGTTTCTCTCAAATCATCTATCAATGTCTCCTCCTTTCTAGACTTTACCATAATATCATCCACATATGCATGAACATTGCGCCCAATTTGCTTATGAAGGCAATTCTGAACACATCGCTGGTAAGTTGCCTGGGCACTCTTGAGTCCAAAAGGCATGGAAACGTAGCAGAAGGCTCCAAATGGAGTTATGAAAGTTGTCTTCTCTTGGTCCTTAACTGCCATCTTGATCTGATGATAACCAGAATATGCATCCAGAAAGCACAAACGGCCACAACCTGCCATTGCATCAATTATCTGATCAATGCGAGGGAGAGCAAAGGGGTCTGCAGGGCAAGCTTTGTTTAAATCTGTGTAATCCACACACATACGCCAAGTGCCGTTTTTCATAAGAACCAGCACCGAATTAGCCAACCACTCTGGATGAAAGACCTCTACAATAAACCCTGCGGCCAACAGACGGGCTACCTCTTCACCAATAGCCTTACACCTTTCTTCATTGAAGCGGCAGAGAAACTGCCGGACCGGTTTAAACTTAGGATCAATGTTAAGTGTGTGCTCAGCGAGTTCCCTCGGTACACCTGGCATGTCAGAAGGTTTCCATGCAAAGATGTCCCGATTCTCACGGATGAACTCGATGAGCGTGCTTTCCTATTTGGGGTCCAGGTTAGCGCTGATGCTGAACTGTTTGGATGAATCGCTAGGAACGAAGTCAACCATCTTAGTATTTGTGGCTGATTTAAACTTCAATGCCGGATCGTGTTCCGTAGTTGGCTTTTTCAAAGAAGTCATGTCTGCCGGATCAACTTGCTCCTTATAGAATTTCAGCTCCTCCGTGGCACAAACCGACTCAGTATAAGCCGCATCACCTTCCTCACATTCCAAGGCGATCTTTCTGCTTCCATGTACTGTGATAGTCCCCTTATGACCTGGCACTTTAAGCTGTAAATAAACATAACATGGCCTTGCCATGAATTTAGCATAAGCCGGCCGTCCAAACAAGGTGTGGTACGGACTTTTGATTTTTACCACCTCAAACATCAATGTTTCTGACCTTGAATCATAATCATCTCCAAAATCCACCTCTAAGGCTATCTTGCCAACAGGGTATGCAGACTTACCAGGCACCACGCCATGAAAACGGTATTTGACGGTTTAAGATTCTTATCTGTCAACCCCATATGATGGAATGTGTCATAATACAGAATGTTGATACTGCTTCCGCCATCCATGAGCACTTTAGTGAACTTGTATCCCCCGACTTGTGGGGCTACCACCAGGGCCAAGTGACCCGGATTATCAACTCGAGGTGGGTGATCCTCCCTACTCCACAGAATGGGTTGCTCAGACCAGCATAAGTACTGAGGCACTGCCGGTTCAACAGAGTTTACTGCCCTTTTGTGAAGTTTCTGATCACGCTTACACAAACTAGTGGTGAAAACGTGATATTGCCCGCTATTTAGCTGCTTGGGATTGCTCTAGTAACCCGACTGCTGCTGTTGCTGCTGATTCTCCTGATGGTTGTAGCCTCCCTGGTTGCTTTGGTGCCCTTGATTGATGTGTCCGGTTTGGTTGCCTTGAAACCCTGAACCGGAACCACCACCTCCGTAACCCGGCCCGTGGAAACCACCTCCTGAACTGCCAGGCTGGCCATTATCATACTGGAACAT